>NC_139583.1:1864088-1874088 GCF_946808225.1 Silurus aristotelis | reverse complement strand
CACTGATACACACTAATACACACTAATACACATTAATACACACTAATACACACTAATACACACTAATACACACTGATACACACTGATACACACTAATACACATTAATACACACTGATACACACTGATACACACTAATACACACTAATACACATTAATACACACTAATACACACTGATACACACTAATACACATTAATACACACTAATACACACTGATACACACTGATACACACTGATACACACTAATACACACTAATACACACTGAAACACACTGATACACACTGATACACACTAATACACACTAATACACATTAATACACACTAATACACACTGATACACACTGATACACACTGATACACACTAATACACACTAATACACACTAATACACACTGATACACACTGATACACACTAATACACATTAATACACACTAATACACACTGATACACACTGATACACACTAATACACACTGATACACACTAATACACACTAATACACACTGATACACACTAATACACACTGATACACACTGATACACACTAATACACACTGATACACACTAATACACACTAATACACACTGATACACACTAATACACACTGATACACACTGATACACATTAATACACACTGATACACACTGATACACACTAATACACACTAATACACACTAATACACACTGATACACACTGATACACACTAATACACACTAATACACACTGATACACACTGATACACACTGATACACACTGATACACATTAATACACACTAATACACACTGATACACACTAATACACACTAATACACACTGATACACACTGATACACACTAATACACACTAATACACACTAATACACACTAATACACACTGATACACACTAATACACACTAATACACACTAATACACACTGATACACACTGATACACACTAATACACACTAATACACACTAATACACACTGATACACACTAATACACACTAATCCACACTGATACAATTTAAATACACACTAATACACACTAATACACACTAATACACACTGATACACATTAATACACACTGATACACACTAATACACACTAATACACACTTATACACACTAATACACACTGATACACACTGATACACACTGATACACACTAATACACACTGATACACACTAATACACACTAATACACACTGATACACACTAAAACACACTGATACACACTGATACACACTAATACACACTAATACACACTAATACACACTGATACACACTAATACACACTAATACACACTGATACACACTGATACACACTAATACACACTAATACACACTAATACACATTCATACACACTGATACACACTGATACACACTGATACACACTGATACACACTAATACACACTAATACACACTGATACACACTGATACACACTAATACACACTTATACACACTGATACACACTGATACACACTGATACACACTAATACACACTAATACACACTGATACACACTAATACACACTAATACACACTGATACACACTGTACACACTAATACACACTAATACACACTAATACACATTCATACACACTGATACACACTAATACACACTGATACACACTGATACACACTAATACACACTGATACACATTATTACACACTAATACACACTAATACACATTAATACACACTAATACACACTGATACACACTGATACACACTAATACACACTAATACACATTAATACACACTGATACACACTGATACACACTAATACACACTGATACACACTGATACACACTGATACACACTAATACACACTAATACACACTAATACACACTGATACACATTATTACACACTAATACACACTAATACACACTAATACACACTGATACACATTAATACACATTAATACACACTGATACACACTAATACACACTAATACACACTAATACACACTAATACACACTGATACACACTGATACACACTAATACACACTAATACACACTGATACACACTGATACACACTAATACACACTGATACACACTAATACACACTAATACACACTGATACACACTAATACACACTAATACACACTAATACACACTGATACACACTAATACACACTGATACACACTAATACACACTAATACACACTAATACACACTGATACACACTGATACACACTAATACACACTGATACACACTAATACACACTAATACACACTGATTCACACTAATACACACTAATACACACTAATACACACTGATACACACTGATACACACTAATACACACTAATACACACTGATACACATTAATACACACTAATACACACTAATACACACTGATACACACTAATACACATTAATACACACTGATACACACTGATACACACTGATACACACTGATACACACTGATACACAATAATACACACTAATACACACTAATACACACTGATACACATTAATACACACTAATACACACTAATACACACTAATACACACTGATACACACTGATACACACTAATACACATTAATACACACTGATACACACTGATACACAATAATACACACTAATACACACTAATACACACTGATACACACTGATACACACTAATACACACTAATACACATTAATACACACTGATACACACTAATACACACTAATACACACTGATACACACTGATACACACTGATACACACTAATACACACTAATACACATTAATACACACTAATACACACTAATACACACTAATACACACTGATACACACTGATACACACTAATACACATTAATACACACTGATACACACTGATACACACTAATACACACTAATACACATTAATACACACTAATACACACTGATACACACTAATACACATTAATACACACTAATACACACTGATACACACTGATACACACTGATACACACTAATACACACTAATACACACTGAAACACACTGATACACACTGATACACACTAATACACACTAATACACATTAATACACACTAATACACACTGATACACACTGATACACACTGATACACACTAATACACACTAATACACACTAATACACACTGATACACACTGATACACACTAATACACATTAATACACACTAATACACACTGATACACACTGATACACACTAATACACACTGATACACACTAATACACACTAATACACACTGATACACACTAATACACACTGATACACACTGATACACACTAATACACACTGATACACACTAATACACACTAATACACACTGATACACACTAATACACACTGATACACACTGATACACATTAATACACACTGATACACACTGATACACACTAATACACACTAATACACACTAATACACACTGATACACACTGATACACACTAATACACACTAATACACACTGATACACACTGATACACACTGATACACATTAATACACACTAATACACACTGATACACACTAATACACACTAATACACACTGATACACACTGATACACACTAATACACACTAATACACACTAATACACACTAATACACACTGATACACACTAATACACACTAATACACACTAATACACACTGATACACACTGATACACACTAATACACACTAATACACACTAATACACACTGATACACACTAATACACACTAATCCACACTGATACAATTTAAATACACACTAATACACACTAATACACACTAATACACACTGATACACATTAATACACACTGATACACACTAATACACACTAATACACACTTATACACACTAATACACACTGATACACACTGATACACACTAATACACACTGATACACACTAATACACACTAATACACACTGATACACACTAAAACACACTGATACACACTGATACACACTAATACACACTAATACA
This sequence comes from Silurus aristotelis, assembly GCF_946808225.1. Classification (NCBI taxonomy): domain Eukaryota; kingdom Metazoa; phylum Chordata; class Actinopteri; order Siluriformes; family Siluridae; genus Silurus; species Silurus aristotelis. The sequence continues at coordinate 1,870,177 of NC_139583.1, read as the reverse complement.
CACTAATACACACTGATACACACTAATACACACTAATACACACTGATACACACTGATACACACTAATACACACTAATACACACTAATACACATTCATACACACTGATACACACTGATACACACTGATACACACTGATACACACTAATACACACTAATACACACTTATACACACTGATACACACTGATACACACTAATACACACTTATACACACTGATACACACTGATACACACTGATACACACTAATACACACTAATACACACTGATACACACTAATACACACTAATACACACTGATACACACTGTACACACTAATACACACTAATACACACTAATACACATTCATACACACTGATACACACTAATACACACTGATACACACTGATACACACTAATACACACTAATACACACTGATACACATTATTACACACTAATACACACTAATACACATTAATACACACTAATACACACTGATACACACTGATACACACTAATACACACTAATACACATTAATACACACTGATACACACTGATACACACTAATACACACTAATACACACTGATACACACTGATACACACTAATACACACTAATACACACTAATACACACTGATACACATTATTACACACTAATACACACTAATACACACTAATACACACTGATACACATTAATACACATTAATACACACTGATACACACTAATACACACTAATACACACTAATACACACTAATACACACTGATACACACTGATACACACTAATACACACTAATACACACTGATACACACTGATACACACTAATACACACTGATACACACTAATACACACTAATACACACTGATACACACTAATACACACTAATACACACTAATACACACTGATACACACTAATACACACTGATACACACTAATACACACTAATACACACTAATACACACTGATACACACTGATACACACTAATACACACTGATACACACTAATACACACTAATACACACTGATTCACACTAATACACACTAATACACACTAATACACACTGATACACATTATTACACACTAATACGCATTGATAAACACAAATTCTTTTCATCCTGCTGTTAACTTTTATCATGTTTATTTTATAATTTTATCAGGGCCACAATTTGTCGTTTATTTATTAGTTTGTTTGTTTACAAACAAATAAAGTAACCCTTATTGTGATGTCACGCTACTTATTTGTAATTCTTGTTACATCACACTGCTCTTTTTAATTTTAATGATGTCACTAAACTTTTTTCTTATTGTATTTATTTTTATTAATTAAATTATGTCAGAATGCAATTTTTTTCTAATAATGTCAAAATGTTCTTCTGTGCTTGTGGTCACTTTTATGATGTAATTATTATTATAAAAATTATGATTTAAAATTATATTCGGATGATGTTATTTCGGAAGAAATTATGAACATGCATTTTTCTCTCTCTCTCTGTTGTGGTTCAGGATCTAACAAAACCGCAGGTTTTCATGTAAAAAAAAAGCATATTGCAAATCACCAGCTGTAATGTTGAGACGTACAATCAGATATATTGTAAATATACATTAACAGTGAATTAGTGGATTATTATCAGTTTGAGTTCCGGTGTCTCCAGTCTCACACATGAAACTCTTTTAGGCTTTATGGTAAACTGTTCCTGTTCCTGTTCCTCTGTACATTCTCCTACATGACCTTCTCTCTGAGTGTAATAATAATCTATATAATAAAGAACTCTACAGATCCTGCACTACATGCTGCTGTGAAGTGTTTCTATGATCATAAGCCTCTCTTAATAGTAAAGCAGGAAACCTTTGTGCATGTGTGTGTGTGTGTGTGTGTGTGTGTGTGTGTGTGTGTGTGTGTGTGTGTGTGTCACTGTGCCCTTTTGCTCCGCAGTAGCACATGTCCATATTTAGCCGTGTCTGATTGTCTCCAGCGGGGGATTAAATGCTTTCTGATGAAAGTTTGATCAAAGCTGATCTTCCTCCGTTTAGGTTCGAAGGGTGTGGAGAATCAAACACACACACACACACACACACACACACACGCACACGCACTACAAAGTTTACTATACACATCCTCACAAATACTTTTTAGAGTAAGGTGTGAATTTATTAACTGGATAAAAAAAATCATTTGTTTATTGGGCATGAAATTTACAGCTCAAAATCTGAAACCTTAAACCTGAATCTTAATGATCTCATTTTGCACCTGAAATATCTCATTCTCACACCTGAATGATCTCATTCACGCACTAAAGTATATAATTCCCACACTTTAAGTATCTCCTTTTCATACCTTAATTATCTCATTCTGATAACTTAATTGTGGCATTTTAACACTTTAACTATCTCGTTCTCACACCTGAATTATCTCATATACACACCTCAAATATCTCGTTCTCACACCTGAATTATCTCATATACACACCTCAAATATCTCGTTCTCACACCTGAATTATCTCATCCACACACCTCAAATATCTTGTTCTCACACCTGAATTATCTCATCCACACACCTCAAATATCTCCTTCTCACACCTAAATTATCTCATATACACACCTAAACTATTCCCTTCTCACACCTGAATTATCTCATCCACACACCTCAAATATCTCATTCTCACACCTAAATTATCTCATATACACACCTCAAATATCTCATTCTCACACCTAAATTATCTCATCCACACACCTCAAATATCTCATTCTCACACCTAAATTATCTCATATACACACCTCAAATATCTCATTCTCACACCTAAATTATCTCATATACACACCTAAAATATCTCATTCTCACACCTAAATTATCTCATATACACACCTCAAATATCTCATTCTCACACCTAAATTATCTCATATACACACCTAAAATATCTCATTCTCACACCTAAATTATCTCATATACACACCTAAAATATCTCATTCTCACACCTAAATTATCTCATATACACACCTCAAATATCTCATTCTCACACCTAAATTATCTCATATACACACCTCAAATATCTCATTCTCACACCTAAATTATCTCATATACACACCTCAAATATCTCATTCTCACACTTAAATTATCTCATATACACACCTAAAATATCTCATTCTCACACCTAAATTATCTCATTTACACACCTCAAATATCTCATTCTCACACCTAAATTATCTCATATACACACACCTAAAATATCTCCTTCTCACACCTAAATTATCTCATTCAGACACTTGAAATATCAAATTCTTGCACCTTATCTCATTATCTCATTATCTCACTTCTCTGACTATCTTGTTCTTACTAAAAAAAATACTCATATTCAATTAACCTCAATAACCCCAGGCAACGCCTTCCCATGATTTAATTATTGTGTTCCCACAAATTAGTCATCTCATTTACTTAATTATCTTGTTCCCACAGCTCACTAAATGAAGGTCATCGCTGTATTATTTCTTTACATTGTCATCATTATTTTGCTCCCACAATCTTTAATTATTCTCATGACTTTATGCACATTTCTATACATTTCTGCACCAAAATTATCTTGAAATTATCTAATTTCCTTCACCAAACGTGCCTCTTTAAAATGGTTTAATGATGGTTAAACCATGGTTTAGTGTTTCAGTAAAATATGCGGAGTGATGAAGAAAGAGGAGTGTGTGTGTGTGTGTGTGTGTGTGTGTGTGTGTGTGTGTGTGTGTGTGTGTGTGTGTGTTTAAGTAAAACATGTCTGTTTGCCCATTTTGGAGTGTGTGAAGCCGATTTGCACGGTGTGTGTGTGTGTGTGTGTGTGTGTGTGTGTGTGTGTGTGTGTGTGTGTGTGTGTGTGTGTGTGTGTGTGTGTGTGTCTAATTCCCCCTAATCAGCTTGAGTGGTCACTCCTCCCCCTATTCACTGTTCGAGTGTGCGTAGCGTGTTAACTCACTTGTTTAAAAGGTCAAAGGTCACAATGTGTGAAAAAGAGGCTAAGACATCGAGCGTTAATGAGCGAATCAATGATGCACACACACATATACATGCAGACACACACACACACACACACACACACACACATACATGCAGACACAACTGTGAGAGGAGGCAGGGCTAAATGGGAACAGGAAGTAAAATATTTAGAGCTGTAACACACACACACACACACACACACACACACACACACACATTTTAATGGACATTTAACATTTAACACAAGCCATAAACTAACGGCTAATTGCAGGGAAGCCTAATTAAAAAAGTTTTTATTGTCACAGCGCCCTGGATAAATTAAGTAATTAGCTAATGTTAATGAAAGAGACCCTCGTGTGTGTGTGTGTGTGTGTGTGTGTGTGTGTGTGTGTGTGTGTGTGTGTGTGTGTGGGTGTGTGTGTGTGTGTGTGTGTGTGTGTGTGTGTGTGTGTGTGTGCTTGGAATTATGGATCCTTTCATTAAAAAGCTATTTAACCTCCAGATGATCCCTATTATTGACAAACACGTGGTCGTGTCCCGAATCACTTCCTTGTTGTCCGTGCAGGTTCATTGTTCACACGAAAACCGGCATGTAGCACACAATCAACCTCTTATAGTCCAATCTCTTTATTAATTTAATTATTTACACTGTGTGGCCAAAATTATTGGGACACCCGGCTTGTCCGCTCATATGTGGTTCTTCCTCAAATTGTTACCACAAACTGGGAGGCACAAAATTGTATTTGAAGTTTTTGGATGCAGGAGCATGAAATTTTCCCTCCACTTAAACAAGGAGACCCAAAACCTGATCCAACATTGCAATGCCCCTGTGCACAAAGGCGGCTCCATAAAGATCTGCTTTCCATGAGTTGTAAGTGTGTGAAAGATCTCCTGCTGTAGAGCTCCAACCTACTGAACTATTAAATCTGAATGCTGACTGCACCCCAGGCTTCCTCACCTTCTCACGTACATCAGTACCTGACTTTACTAACACCCTTTGGGCTGAATTAATCTCCACAAACCTTCACAAAATCTAGTGGAACATCTTCCCAGAAGAGTGAAGCTTATTATACCAGCAAATCGAAACTAAATGTGGATTGGGACATTCAGTAAGAAGAACATCAGGTGGGTCAGGTGAACTTTTGTGCTCTATAGTAAAAATAATTGAGTGAATGATGCAGAGAAATGAACTGGTGTTAGTATGGAAATGTTTTGTGAAGTGAGTAGAAACAGCTTTCCGGTGGTTCTGCTCAGAAACACCACGGCTGAAGCAGCACGTCAAGGCTGCTGTGGGAAATCGTAAAAATCGACAAACGTCGTAAAAAACGAAGGACTAGATTAAGTCCAGTGCCTCGAGCGATACTTTGCGGCGTTTTCATTTCCTTTATTTGTCCACCAGGAGCTTCATGTTTCTCAAACAAAGATCTAGCTCACTGGTGCGTGATGGTTTGCCCCAGCGAGAGAGGGGTAAAGGTGTACATCACATCTACACACAGGTTTTTGAGAACGCAGTAATGTTTAATAAAGTGCACGTCGGTGCAGAGTGATGTGTAGCGTTCAACACGAGGGTGCTGCATTCAGGTCTGCTCTCTGATTGGTCGGAAAAAGTGTTGATTCGTTTGTATAACTGCACTTCCTGTTTTGTTTACACTGGGAGTCTTCGCTCTCAGTGCTCTGTAACACATGCATTCGATTCTGTCTTAATACGTTTTTACACGTTTACGTGTGTACAATAATTGCCTGAGACGAAAACACAAAGGAATCAATTAAATAAATCAAAATAACGAGTCTGATTCTTATAAAAAACATTTTACATGTTAAATAATTAAAATATGAGTTTTTTATGTGACATTGACTGTAGACTGTAGAAAAAAACATTGTTTTGTGTTGTTATAAAGACAATAATCACACTCTCAATGTCACGCAAATGAGGATGCGGTTCCCCTTTTGAGTCTGGGTTCTTCAACGTTTCTTCCTCATTCATCTAAAGGAGTTTTTCCGTCACCACAGTCGCCCCCAGGCTTCATCATCAGGGATCAACACACATTATTCACTTTAATTCTTAAATTCTGTGAAGCTGCTCTGAGACAATGTTCTTTAAAAACACTACAGAAATCAACTCGGACATTTCC
>NC_139583.1:1849088-1861588 GCF_946808225.1 Silurus aristotelis | reverse complement strand
GGGACATGGACAATTTTTCCCGCTGTGTAACATCAAGTCTTCTGTTTACAACACTCTGTATATGTCTGGGAACTGAGGACACCAGTTGCTGGAGTTTAATGAGAAAAATGTTGCCTATATGTGTCTGATACAGGATTCTAGATGCTCAACGGTCCTGGTTTTTGCTTCATGATGTGAGAAATGTTTTCATTTGGACTCTTTTACTGTAGTCATGCTGTTTTAATGCAATATTTGGTTTAGTATTGTCTTTCAGAAATATTCAAAAAATATACATTTTCTGGATGAAAGCATTTTTTTGGGGCTTTAAAATCTATATTTTCAGCAATAATAGAGCTTTTCCAAATGTTCATGTTGCACCCATACGTCATAGACACTAATGCATCTCATACAGGCTTTTGAAATGAACCCTAAAGATAAGACAGATGATCCCTCTCCTCTTTAGTCCGGAGGACTTGATGCTTATTGTTTCCAGACATTTTATAAAACATTTTATTTGTCTGACGACAGAAAAACTTTCCTCAGTACATTTTAAATGAGTTTTGGTCCAGAGAAGATGTGTTTCTGGATCATTTTCACACGTGGCTTCTTCTATGCATGATAGAGATTTGACTGGTGTTTGTGGGTGAAACGTGTGTTCACAGACAAGGATTTCCGGAGGTGTTAATGAGCTCATGCAGTGATCCCTTTTGCACAGAGACTTTCTTTATACTCATTCGTGTTACTGACCTGTTGCTTATTAACCTCATTTGTTTCATAATGTTCCTTCAGCTTCTGTTACTTTTCAAGTAAGAACTACTTTTTCAGAATTCTGTTGCCCCGTCCCAACTTTTTTTAGACGTGTTGCGGCCTCCAAATTTAAAATGACCTTATTTTTTCCTTTAAGTATTAAATTTCCTCAAGTTCAAACATTTGATATGTTTTCTTTGTTCTATTGTGAATAAAATATCAGATTGTGAGATTTGCAAATCAATAAATTCAGTTTTTATTTACATTTTAGGAACTGGGGTTGGGTGGAACTATCGGTATACATACATGAGCATGAGGAAAATCTATTTAAATTCAAATCTGATGGGATTTTTTAGTTTAGACCCGGTGTGAAAACATTTACACACAGCATTTATTGATTAAAATACATTTTAAAATCAAATGAAGCTGATTGTTTTTAGTAAAATCAAATAGAAGTGTTGTCATAAATCTAGGACCCGGTTCAGGTATTTTCACGTTAATCCCAATACATTCGCAAACGATTCTGTGCCACGTAAACAGAGCTTTTTTTTTCTTCAGTCAGACTGAAAGAGAAAACAGGTACATAATCAAAAGCAATGATATATTTTTAGTCACATATTGTAGTCAGAACTAAAAACCAACCAAATGATGGATGATCTTCAGCTGAAGTTGTTCTCTCGCAACCACAGCGATTTTAAAAGACAGACAGTGCTGTACATACCCGCATATACGCATCGCTTTGGTGTGGGTGATTGTTTTTGGAAAGAAAAACGTTTGAAACATGGCAGAGAACGTTTTAAAAAGAAAACACTGTTTTCGGATCTGTCAGAGTTCATGTGGATGCACCTTTAAAGCCTTCGAATCGTGGTGCTACCAGGGAGACGCCTATCAAGGCTGCAGCCTAGCCTTTGGGATGCACTAACACACTTCTGCACCCACACCTACACACACTCACAAACACACACCTTCAGGAAGAGTCTTATTGATTGGAGCAGCTTTTAAAGAAGTGACCTTTAATAAAAGGGCTCTGGTTTTCAGCGATAAATCCGGAAATGCCCAGCCATCTGTAGCCGAGCCGCGAGATCACCAAGTGGCCTTTGACCTTACAGCCTTGTGACAGGCGTGGGGTCAGGCATCACCGTAAACAGGGAGATGACACAGGGAAGAGATGGGGTTGTCTGGCCGTCTCCGTGGCGACAGGGGTCCTACCAACATGGCGATGGCAGCTTGAGCCGGTCGATGGACAGGAGACGGGTCCAGACGTCTGCGTGCACAGATCATGTGTTTGTTTAGACAGGGATAAGGGGGCGTGTCCTTGCAAATGTTCACTCCATTATACTGAGATAACATGTATGTGTGCTTACTTTGTAACAGTGCTGATTCTAAAGTTAACACCATTCCAGGAAAGGAGATGGTTCGTCGCCAAGCTTCTGTTGTGCAGAACTCAAGATCTTCCACTCCAACCCTTGTAAAGCATATTTTTATGGAGCTGGCTTTGAGCTGGCATGGGGCAGTGTCATGCTGGAACAGGTTTGAATCTCATAGTTCAAGTTGAGGGACATTTTCAAAAGATATCCAATACAATTGCGGTACAACTTTGCGGTACAACAGCTCGGGGAAGAAACACATATGGCTAGAAAGTCAGGTATCCCATACTTCTGTCTAAAATGTGTAACTTACAAGCTGAATTATTATCGCCATCAACAGAAACATCTCCATGCTTTTAGAGAAAATTTTAAAAAAGGAAATAAGATTTGATAAAGAAAGAAAAATGATTCCTGAACCTGTTTTTTGTTAGCCAGTGTGTGTGGCTAACAGTCCTCACTGTTACTATTCTCAAATAATATTATAGTTTATCATTGTTAATAAATAAATGCAACCCGAATCGCCCAGAAAGTGACGAATCACAAAGGGAGAATATCTTCATTTCTGCTAACAAGTTTGAAACTGTTTCCTCCAATGAATATTAATTTGGTGTTATTGCGGTTTATTAGCACCACCCGTTCTGTCCTCTTGTTCGGCGTACGTTCGCGGATACACTAATCTTCGTCGGCATCGTTAAGGGCTGTAGTTTATAAGCCCGTCCTTTAGAAGGGCAATTTAATAGAGTATCAATGCAGCCACTTAATTGCACAATGACTATTGACGACGCCTTTAAACATCTCGCTGAAGTCACGGCTTACCTAATGGAGATGAGATTGGCCCACTTGCCACTATTCAGGGCATTAATTGAGTCGGCCCGCTTGACCACAGTTCTGTTCGTACACATTCTCTCTCTCTCAAAGGATTGGACAAACAGAAATGTAATTAAATCAATTAACAGTGATTTTTACGTGCACCATATGCAACTGCTCATTGGGGAGTGTGTGTGTGTGTGTGGGGGGGGGGGGGGGGTTGTGTGTTTGGCCTAATTTTGTATCTTATGAACAAACATGCAGGAATCAATAGGAATGAAGCTAAACTAGAAGGAACCCAGAACAAACCCACATGGATTTCTGATGACTAATTGAATCCGAGGTCTTTCGAGGTGATGTGAGCAAATATCCTCACACCTGCTGGTTACACAAGATGAGAAAACCACAACCTGATCAGCGCCGTTCCTAACTAATCACTGATCATCATGATAATCAAAACCTATTCACTAATCACAACTGTTCCTAACAATCACTAATCACAACTGTTCCTAACAATCACTAATCACAACTGTTCCCAACAATCACTAATCACCACTGTTCCCAACACGCAATTACTAATCACCACTGTTTCTAACACTCACCAATCACCACTGTTCCTAACAATCACCAATCACCATATTCCTAACACTCACCAATCACCACTGTTCCTAACAACCACTAATCACCATATTCCTAACACTCACCAATCACCACTGTTCCTAACAATCACTAATCACCATATTCCTAACACTGACCAATCACCACTGTTCCCAACAATCACTAATCACCACTGTTCCTAACAATCAATCACTAATTACCACTGTTCCCAACACGCAATCACTAATCACCACTGTTCATAACACTCACCAATCACCACTGTTCCTAACAATCACTAATCACCACAGTTCATAACAATCACTAATCAATACTGTTCCTAACAATCACTAATCACCACTGTTCCCAACAATCAATCACTAATCACCACTTTTCATAACCATCACTAATCACCACTGTTTATAACAACCACTAATCACCATATTCCTAACACTCACCAATCACCACTGTTCCTAACACTCACCAATCACCACTGTTCCCAACAATCACTAATCACCACTGTTCCCAACAATCAATAACTAATCACCACTGTTCCTGATAAATCTGTGCAAAAAAATATTTTACAGCAATGAATGTAGCTCCGACTCACCAGTGGTTCCTTTAATCCTGACAGAAGAAAGAGTCAGGAGAGGCTCGGGTTTCAGGGCCACTGCGTTTACGGGAGACACTGACCACAGGACCAGAAACCAACTGAGAGTCAGAGTTATAAATATATTTCAATAGAAATCCACTGACTCCAGCGTTCTCAAAAACCCCACCAGAAATTGTGTTGTAACTTCTGAACAAAACGTCGCTTGGAACCTGACGGTGGAACAAAAGTAGTAAATGGTTAAAGATTAAAGATTATTTAATAAAAATGTTTCATATTTTTCTCCCATATCTTAAAGTTTCATGACTTTTAACCAGCCAAAAAAATGATGTAATAAAAAAAGATGCTACACATAAAATAAACTCAGATTAAAAAGACGTGATATCAGTAATGATGGTTCTGAGAGTATGTATAGTTTTCATATAGATGCCTACAGATGTATGTATGTATGTGTGTGTGTGTGTCATTGTGTGTGTCAGTGTGTAACCCAAGCAGGAGAATCTCTGGGGAGCCGAACTAAAGCCGTTGCACTCAGGATCTCATGTGGTGCCCACATCTGCCTCCATATCACCAATACACACCACACACACCACACACATGCACACACACGCACAAAAAACATGTGCTTACACTCGCACCATACACACTTATATGCAACCAAACACGCAAGCAGATTCTCCACTGTATACATTTACACCCAAACACACACACATGTACACACACAGTGGTACTGCTCATACAGAACATACATAACATGCTCTCGCGTTCACACAACATGCTCTCACATTGATCTCAGATGTGTTAGCATGTTCCTCTTTGAAGCTTTGAAGAGGTAGAATTCTATTCTTCCTTTTTACTTGATCTAGGAGACCCAAACCTGCTCCAGCATGACAATACCCCTGTGCACAAAGCCAGCTCCATGAAGATCTGGTGTATATTGGCTGGAAGATGTGGAAGACCTCCTGCTATAGAGCTCCAACCTTATTGAACTATTGAATGTAGATTTTGACTGCAAACTTAGGCCTCCTGACCTCACCTACTTCATTACAAATCTCCAGAAAGTCTAGTGGAACATCTTACCAGAAGAGTGGAGGTTATTATAACAGCAAATGGGGACTAAATGAGATGTATAGAGATGTTCAGGTGTCAAACCTTTGGCCATATTGCATATATGTGCTGGTGTGTATGTGAGTGTAGGTGTGTGTGTGTGTGTGTGTGTGTGTGTGTGTGTGTGTGTGTGTGTGTGTGTGTGTGTGTGTGTGTGTGCAGCAGCATTTCACCCAGGTGTAAAGGTGAATCTTGGAGTCTGGCATTTTCCCCCTGTGTAAAGGTGTGTGTTGTTTTTCCCGCCTGCTGAAGGAATCTGAGCGTTTGAGAAGGTCTCGTTATCTTTCCAGTGTTCACACGATGTTTGTTGATCTCTGAGCTGTTTGTGTGATTAGCTGGAGATATCAGCACTCTTCAAAGAGCAGATTAGCGCCGCATGTTCGAGTTCTTTATCTTCGGGAAAGTCACAGATAAACGAGCCGTGTGCTGAGGAGCAGCGCTTGAGAGACGCTCACAAAGCTGATAACGTCCAGCTTCAATTATTTATTTCTTTATTTTTTTTTGGTAAAAAACACTGAGGAACAACAAGATACCCAGAGAATACTCATTCTCTGAAGGAAAAATCTGTTCTTTAAGGGTTCCTTATGAGTTTGTTTGGTAATTAAGGGTTCCTAGGATCCGAAATGGGGTCTAACTAGAACATTTTCTGGGAAGAGAACATTCTCAATCTCATATGGATAGCTGGAGAACTATGGTCCAAAACCACACACTTTTAAAAAAGGATATGGTTGGTTTTTCATAAGATTTTCCCAACCAGAACACAGCAAAGGGATCTAGATTGAACTTTTTCCTCTCAGAAATGAGTGCTCTTCTGCTTATAAAGAAAAGGGTTCTTAGCCTGAACAATAAGGGGTTCTTCTTGAAACATTTTCGGGCAGAGTTTCTTCCAAAATGAAAACATCTAAAGTTCTAGATTTTCTAGTGCCACTACATTTGATTCTTAGCTTTAAACCAAGTGTCCCACAGGGAACCCTTCCAGATTGGTTTGTACGGTCTTACAAAGCATCTACAAAACATCAGTTATCTACAGGAGCACTTGAAGAACAATTCTAGACAAGAGTTTTAAATTAGGCTTCTCGTGTCATGTCCACTGAGTGTTTTCTTCTCACTTCATTGCAGTGATTAGTGCACTAATCTTATATTGATCTCTGAATCAGAGCGTGATGGATGAAATGGTAGCGTGTTCCAGGAGAACCAGGAGGAGGAGTTCGTGCATGGACACGGCGAGCGCTCGCGATGCCGAGAACGCTCAAACGTACACTATTTCATCATCGTCATGAATATTCCTGGATAAGACGTTTCTCAGAAGTCGTAGCAAAAGTGAAAAAAATCCCAGACCATGCACATGCACATGCACCTTCACCTTTCACCTTTAACCCCCTTTGAAGAAAAAAAATCAATCCGGCCGATCGATAGTCGGGACGCAAAAAAATATCTGTTCGCTAATCAGGTGATCGCTTTCTGAGTCGGCCGTCGCTCAGAGTGTGAGGAGATTTAGGTTTCATCTGCAAACATTAAGCATCCATACTGTACGTTTCCCTCGTTTCCGTAAAAAATACTCAGGTCGGGAAGCCATTTTGTCGAGGTGTTTATATATATGTGTGTGAGTGTGTGTGTGTGTGTGTGTGTGTGTGTGTGTGTGTGTGTGTGTGTGTGTGTGTGTGTGTGTGTGTGTGCTGTGAAATGGAGTCTGGAGCACATTCTTCTCCACACTGCAGTCAACATGCTGCAGATGTTTCAGGAGCATTTCATTGAAATTTCTTTGAAGAAAATATTTAAAGATAATATTTGTTAATAAGCTGCATTTTTGGCAAAGATGTAAACAATGAGAAGAATTTTTTTAAAAAAAAGAAAAGAAAAGGTAAAAAAAATTTTTTATATTTTTAAAAACATTTTTTTCACTTGAAAATGTTTTGTTTTATTGATTTTCTGGATAAAAATCACAGAACACTGAGAAATAAGCCATTAAATAAATCAGCAATGTTACATTCATCTCTTTGTACCTTTGGAATGATGAATTAATGATCAGACGTAAAGTTCAAGAACGAATTGAGTAACATGAAAAATTCAAGGTGTTCACACGACCTCCAAATTCCCCGGATCTCGATCCGACCGGGTTTCAGCGAGACTTGCTGGACAAACAATTCCGATCCATGAAGGCTCCATCTCACCTCTTAAAGGTATTAAAGGATCTGTTGCTGACATCTAGGTGCCACCGACTTCAGAACCTGCACAACCTTCAGAGGTCTTGTGGAGATCAGGGCTGAGATATCAAGCAGGTGAGGTTAATGTGTTAATGTTATGGTTGATTGTGTATATTATCATACATGTAATAATGCAATCTTACTGTGTAATTACTACATAATGTCTGTATAGTCACCAGATGATCATTGGATGTTCTCTTCTTCTCTGCACAAAGCTCCTCTGAAGATTTGGTCAGGATTAATGTCCTCAATGTTGAGAAATACAGGCAGGTACTGATCCATCCTTCTAATGCACTACCTTCAGCAAGGCTTCTGATTGGCCCAAAATTTGTTCTGTAGCAGAACAAACATGAGGCCTATGTCACTAAGAACTATCTTCAGTGTTGAGAAGAGCAAGAAGTCCTGGAAATGATAGTTTTGGTCTCACAGGGTCTTGATATCGAGATAATCGAGTCTGTTGCGATTGCTTAAAGAGATTTTGAGGGATTTGAGGCAGCCTTAATCCACAAAACATCTGTGGTTAGTTCTCCAAGATGTTTGGATAACCAACCTGCCAAGTTCTTTCAAAATCTGTGAAGAAGAACTGATGCAGGGAAAAAAAAGGTGCTCACACCAACTATTATTTTGACTTGGATTTTTTCTTCTGTTTTTTTTTACAAGAAAATCCATTTTTTAAAGCATTCTCACTTTACAGCAATAAAACAGGATGTAGTGTTACTAATGCACGCCCCTGATTGTACTCAGACTCCGCCTTCTGAGTTTGTAGATCTATAGGCTTCTTCTACACGAATCCGGATCAATTTGAAAACGGCGTTTATCATCCACACTTTCATTTTCAATCATTTCCCAAAAGTTGCTCATCCACAGTCAAACGTCTGAAAACGTTTACATTCCTGTTTCCGAGCAAAATGCAAAATGTCCTCCTGCCGTTTATTTACTTTGCGTCTCTTCGAAACGTCGTGGCATCGTTTTTGAGAGCCTCCGTTTTTTAGCGTTTTCAAATGAATCCACTTTGGAGAGCGTTTTTTCAAAAAGCTACTGATCTTAATTCTGGAGTTAGTCTGAGGTCTGATCTCTGCCTCGGATCAGGATCAGAATCTGAATACGTCCCTGTGTATCGATTTGATTACGGATTTATTTCCGTAAATAATAATGGATTATTGAAAAATAAGTATCAGTGTTTGATAAACGAGAGCAGACTCCATTATTCCAAAGCTCTTCTGAACGCTCTCTAGGTGGAAAAAGAAAGTGTGGAAAAAACGGAGGCGTGTTTAAATTCGGTCAGAAAGTGCATCTCCGAGCCTCGTCCTGATGTCATGCGTCTTAATTACGGGGATGCAGGGGTCGGCCCCTGTGCCATGTTATCTCTCTCCGGCTGATCTAATGAACACACTCCCGGGTGTCTTTCGCCTGTACGTCTGCAGATAAGCATCTGCCCCACCACCTCCACCCCACCATCCCTCCCCCCACCACCCAACCACCACCATCCTGCCACAACGCCACTCAAAAGCTCCAGTTTCAGGTTTCTGCCGCTTTTACTGCGAAAGCCTGCATTAATTTGGGCTGAAATGAAATAAGCAATAATCAGATTCCACAACACACATTCCCCTGCTTTTAAACACAGACGGCAGGTGCACGGCTTTCTGCCTTTTTTTCTCGGGAAAAGGCTAATATCATTGCGGAGAAGCGAGAGAAATGCTCTAAAATACATAGATTTTTAACATCTCTCTTGATCTTTGCACAAATGAGATTTCATTTATCATGTTAGGGGTAAATAGACACTAAAAGCTAAGTTTTTTTGCGATTACACTACACTATACGGACAGAAGTATTGGAAAACCCGTCTTTTCCACCCAATTGTGGTTCTTCCTCAAACTATTATTACAAACTTGGAGCCACACAAGTGTGCAGGATGTTTTTGGATGTGGTAGCATGAAGTTTTCCCTTCGCTTGAACTAGTAGACTCAAACCTGTGCACAAAGCCAGCTTCATGAAGATATGCCTTACATGGGTTGCAGTGGAAGATCTCCTGCTATAGATTTCAACACAATTGGACATCATTGAGATGAATTTGAACGCTGACTGCACTCCAGACCTCCTCACCTTCTCACCTACATCACTACCTGACTTTACGAACACCCTTATAGCTGAATGAATCTCCACAAAATCTAGTGGAACATCTTCCCAGAAAAGTGGAGATCATTCTTACAGCAAATGGAGCCTCAATGTGGAAGTCAGGTGTCCACAAACTTTTGGTGATACTGTGTATATTTATTTTTTCCTTTTATATATTCTGTGTCTTGTAGCTGAGTGAAATCTCACAAATCTTCAAAGAATTTAGTGGAACATCTTACCAGGAGAGTGGAGTTTATTATAACAGTAAATGGGACATCAATGTGGAATGGGATGTTCAGCAAAAAAAAGCAATCCTATGGTCAGATGTCCACAAACTCTGGCAAAATCGTGTAACTCAAAGAAGAACTTGTGAAATAATTTCAGTGATAACTCTGTAGCAAAAGCCTGAACCTTAAACATATTGCATTTTTTTTGTTTTTCATTTTGTTAACACGTTTTTGATTGAGTAAAAGACAGGAGGTGGAGCTGGAGGTAGCAGAGCTGAAGATGTTGAGATGTTCGTTGGGAGTGAGGACGATGGACAGAATTAGAAATGAGTTTCTAAAGAGACAGCGCATGTAGGACATTTTGGAGACAAGGTGAGGGAGGTGAGATTAAGATGGTTTGGACATGTGCAGAGGAGGGACATGGGGTATATCAGTAGGAGAATGCTGAGGATGGAGACACCAGGAAGGAGGGAAAGAGGAAGACCAGGGAGGAGGTTTATGGATGTGGTGAAAGAAGACATGCAGGTAGTTGGGGTGAAAGAGGCAGATGTAGAGGACAAGGGGGTGTGGAGACGGATGATCTGCTGTGAAGACCCCTAATGGGAGCAGCTGGAAGAAAAAGAAGAAGAAGACCTTTTTAAAACGTATTTGTCACAGAGCACTCACAAACCAACACCGCTGATAAACCCGACATCTTTCTCTCATCAGAGAATTAAAAAAAGCGAGAGAGAAACACACAGAATATGACAGAAACATATAGTCATACAGAGCCCAACAAATAGAGAGTGAGAAACTAAATATATAGACAGAGAGACACACATAGAGAGATACAGAGAGCAAGAGCCAGGTTGAGAGAGATAGATATGGTGAGAGAGAGACACATAGAGAGGCAAAGAGACAGACTGCAAGACATTCAGATCTGGTAAGAAACAGATGGAAAGACAGACAGTGAGACACATCGAGAGATATAGAGAGCAAAAGAGAGACTTAGAGACATGGATTTGGTGAGAGACAAACAGAAAAAGATACAGAGAGCAAAAGAGACAGATGGAGAGACATGGACATGGTGAGAGACGGACAGACATTTTAAGGGGCATGGCGAGCAAAAGAGACAGATTGAGAGATGGTAAAAGAGACACGTGATTCCATGTGAGTGAGAGAAACATGCAATCATACAGAGACACACAGAAAGAACTTGAGAACTTTGAGAGACAGACCAGCAGCCAGAAAGACAGACGGAGAGACACACACATGGACGGAGACAAACAGAGAGACAGAGAGGGAGAGAAATGAAATCAGACACGCTGGCTAATTTATCGGCCTTGTTGGGCTCGAGGAGGAGGGAAAAAGCGCCAGCTGTTCCCAGAACAGTAGCAGATCGATGAGGGGCAGCAGGAGGGGGATTTAGAGGGGCCACAGTGCCAGGCGGTGCCAGCAGGAGAGAGAGAGAGAGAGAGAGAGAGAGAGAGAGAGAGAGAGAGAGAGAGAGAGAGAGAGAGAGAGAAAGAGGGGCGCCAGACAAGACAACACCCCGAGAGAGAGAAATAGAAGAGAAAAGGACTGAACAAAAGGAGAGAAAGACCGAGAACTGGATGGATGGCAAATCACGTTTCTCATGTTTTCATTGGCTTAGAGATGCCATTAAGCCCCGCCCACTAACTGTGTCAATCACATATAATTTTAGAAAGAAATTGATATTAAAAAAAGTGACAAAAAACAAGTGTGGAAAAAAGGACAGAAGATGAAATGAAAAAAAATGGAGGATGGCTTCGTTCAAGCTTCATTCAGGCCACCTTTCACTTCATCATAAACCAGGGTTCATGGCTTTTTCCCTCTTTCTCTCTTTTTCTCTGTAGTTCTCTCTCCATCTCAGCTGAAGTCATGGCTCACCTCTGGTCTCGGCGTTGACTGCTATCTCTCCATCCATCCATCTTCAGACAACCTGCCTACTATCTCTCTCCTCTTCTCTCTCTCTCTCTCTCTCTCTCTCTCTCTGTCTCTCTCTCTCTCTCTCTCTCTCTCTTTTTGTCCTGCAGCCAACCAGAGTTTCCCATTGATTTATCGATTGCCGTCTGCCCGTGTAGACTCGGCACTCTGCCTCGCCTCGCTGCATAGATTTTTCTCCCGAGTTCTTCTCCGTTCCTCAGTTCCTCTCCTCTGCTTACCTCCACTTTCTCCCCTTGATTGGAGCGGCCCAGAATCCAGTTCTCCTCCACCGAGATCAGCTCTTTCCATCGCTCGCTTTCCTAATCGCTCAATTCCCATCTCGATTCTCCAAAAAAAAAGAAGAGGAAAATCCTACTCTGTCCATCAGTCTTGTACGTGTTCTCCTGAAGTGTGTGGAGATATTAACAGTCGGACATCTGTACAGAATGTAAGGAGTGTTTTATTTTCAGCAAAACACACACACACACACACACACACACACACTTTTTTTGGTTAATGGATTTGATTTATTAAAAAAATTGAGCCTAAGATTTAAAAAAATGACGACATTATATTAATATTTAATATCTAGTATCTCTCTATGAAATTCTCCAAAAGTTTGTGGACACCTCACACTATGTGCTGCTTTTTGAACATTCCATTCCACATCGAGTCTCCATTTCTTCGCTCTTCTGAGAAGTTTTACCAGATTTCCTGGAGATTTGTGTGGAGATTCATTCAAACACAAGGGGTGTTACAAAGTCAGGTTCTGATGTAGGTGAGGTGAGGAGGTTCCTGGGGTGCAGTCAGCATTCAC
>NC_139583.1:1824088-1841588 GCF_946808225.1 Silurus aristotelis | reverse complement strand
TTTTCTGTAAAGCTTAATTGGTACAGTGTCCATTGTTAAAAGTGCTACACAATTAAAACAGGATTGAAAACGGACGTTTAATAGCAAAAAGTTTAATTACAGTGTTGTCTTATTCAACTGCAGCATTTTATCAGTGATTTGTCATCACGTCTGAGGTAAATGTGGACATTCCCTACATTTTTGTGTCATTTTTAACATCGTTGAGTCTTTACAGCTTGTTCATGTGATTAAAATGCTACATTCTAGCTAGCTTGGACAGCAATTAGCAGTCTTTCTCATGCATGAGACAGCTTCTCGTGTTAAAGCCAGGTTAACAATCTATGTCAAGTGTAATAGCAACGTTATTTTATCCTCCTGGAGCATTTTATCAGTGATTTGTCATCACGGCTGAGGTAAATGTGGACATTCTTTAAATTTTTTTGTGGACATTCTTGACATTCATCTTGTGTATAACACTAGAAGGCTACATATGATGTAACTAGGACAACAATAATGAACATTTTGGTGTACATGGTGCATGGTTGGTTAGCAAGTATACTCATGCATATGACCACTTCCAATGTTTAATAGATTAGCGTAAAATTCTATTTAATTATTGTTTTATTCTCTTTAGGAGCATTTTATCAGTAGTTTGTCAACACATCTGAGGTAAATGTGGACATCCCTGACATGTTCTGTGTCATTTCTAACATAGTTGTGTCTTTACATTATGTGCATATGATAACAAAGCTACATCATGTGTTAGATTAAAAAGCTACATACTATCTAGCTAGGACACCACTGAAGAGCCTTTCAATGTAGATGGTAAATGGTTGGTTAGCAACAATGTTCTGGTGCATATGGTCACTTTTCATGTTTAATGGGTTTTCTTCTCCTGGACCATTATATCAGTAATGTTTCATTAGTTTTGAGGAAAATGCAGACATTCCCAACATTTTTAACATCACTGTGTCTTTACATCATGTGCTTATTATAAAAAAAATAATAAAATACTAGCTAGTTAGGACAGCAGTGAGAAGTATGACGAGTTTAGTATCATGAATGTAGTGTGATGAGTGTAGTATGATAAGTGTTGTGTGTTGAGTGTGGTATGATGAGTTTGTTGTGTTGAGTGTGATGAGTGTAGAATGATAAGTGTAGTGTGTTGAGTGTAGTATGATAAGTGTAGTGTGTTGAGTGTGGTATGATGAGTGTAATGAGTTTATAGTCTGATGAGTCTCAGGGTTCGGTGCTGAGCTCAGTGAAGGTTGTGTATTTATCAGTATGTAAATCAGTTCAGAATATCGACCGGGACTCAGTTCTCCTCCACAGCTCTCGACTCTGTGTCTGGGTGTAATTCATATTCTGCTCTGAACGCCGAGGTAATTTTTATTGAATTGTTGTTGTAATTTGAAGACTCTGAGTCAGGATTGAGGATGAAGCTGTTGGCACACACACACACACACACACACACACACACACACACACACACACACACACACACTCTCTCTCTCTCAGTTCTGAAGCTCCACAGACCTGCTCAGAATAAACATTTCAGCTGGTTTAGTTATAGTTTGTATTTTCAAAAGTGTACAGTAAACAATTTGTGTGTGTGTGTGTGTGTGTGTGTGTGTGTGTGTGTGTGTGTGTGTGTGTGTGTGTGTGTGTGTGTGTGTGAGATGTAAAAGACAATGTCATTAAACAGATAAAAATTTGATTAGAAAATACTGTATAATAATACATATCAATAATTAACTATAACATTTTTATATAAATATATAAACTACAAATTATTTTTATTTACTAATAAAGATCACACGTGTTATTGTTGTTAGCAGCTATGCAAGTTTTTCTTTCTTCAAGAATTTTTTAATGAAGTAAATATTGTATATTGTACTTTAATGAATATTTTAAGGAGGTAAATATGAACAAGAGAAGAGAAGAGAAGAGAAGAGAAGAGAAGAGAAGAGAAGAGAAGAGAAGAGAAGAGAAGAAAATATGGAAAAAAGTAGCAGAAGAAAAATAATGAGAGAAGAAGAAGAAAAAAAGAGGAAGAATAACAAGACTAAGAAGAAGAAAAGAAAGGATAACAAAAGAAGAAAATGAGGAGGAGAAAGATGAGAAGGAGAAGGAGAAAAATAAATAGAAGGAGAACAAGAACATAAGGCAAAGAAAAGATTAAAAAGAAAGGAGGAAAAAAAGAAGGCTGATGAGGAGAAATAGAAAAAGAAGAAGATGAAGAAAAAATGAAAAAGGAAAAAACAAATTAAAGAAACTGTAGAAAGCATAAGAAATGAAGAAGAAGAATAAGTAGAGTAAAAGGAGGAGGAGAAATAGAAGAAGAAGAACAAGAAGAAGAAGAAGAATAGGGAAAACAAAAACAGAACAATAAAGAAGGAGAACAAGAGAAGAAACAGAAGAAGTACAATAACTTTAAAATAAGAAAAAGGAGAACAAATAAAGATGAAGGAGAAAGAGAAACAGAAGAAGAAAAGAAGAAGAAGAAATAGAAGAAGGAGAAGTGGATTGTGAATAAAAGCTGTGGGACACTGCAACTCCTCCGCATTTTCCTCAGATAGATTTAATGATAATGTTCATCTGTGTAGGATGTCAACGATCTTTAGGTAAAGAGATTATATGAACAATAAATTAAGAAGAAGTGAAGAAGAAGGGATTCGTTGTCGTTCTTTCAAGGAGAAACGAACAGGAAACAGATGAGTGTGTTTGCGTGACGTCATTGCTGAAACGCCCCGGCTGCTGAACTCACTGCATCCCGAAGGAGAGAAATCAATAGCAATAATTTTCTAAGGTTTGAGCAGCACAAACACACATATACACACATACACACATACACACACATACACACACATACACACACAAACACACATATTCACACAAACACACATGCACACACATGCACACACATATACACACATACACACACAAACACACACATATACACACATACACACAAATACACACACACACATACACACACATACACACATACACACACATATACACTCATACACACACATACACACACATATACACACATACACACACATATACACACACATACACACACATACACACACATATACACACACATACACACACATATACACACATACATACACAAACACACACATATACGCACATATACACACATACACACATACACACACATATACACACATACACACACAAACACACACATACACACACATATACACACATACACATATACACACATACACACACATATACACACATACACACACAAACACACATATTCACACAAACACACACAAACACACATATTTACACAAACTCACACAAACACACATACACACACATATAGACACATACACACACAAACACACACATATACACACATACACACAAATACACACATACACACATACACACACACATACACACAAACACACACATATACACTCATACACACACATACACACACATATACACACATACACACACATATACACACATACACACACATACACACATACACACACATACACACACATACACACACAAACACACACATACACACACATATACACACATACACACATACACACATACACACACATATACACACATACACACACAAACACACATATTCACACAAACACACACAAACACAAATATTCACACATACACACACAAACACACATATTCACAGAAACACACACAAACACACATATTCACACAACACACGTATGCACACATACACCATACACACACAAACACACATATACACACAAACACACATATACACACACATACACACACAAACACACATTCACACAAACACACGTATGCACACATACACAGACAAACACACATATACACACATACACACACAAATACACACATATACACACATACATACACAAACACACAAATACACACATACACACATACACATACAAACACAAGTATAAACACATACATACACATGTATACACATGTATACATACATATATATATATATATATATATATACACACACACACACACACACACACACACACACACATATACACACATAAACACATACACACACAAACACACACAAACACACATATTCACACAAACACACACAAACACACATGCACACACATATACACACATACACACACAAACACACACATATACACACATACACACAAATACACACATACACACATACACACACATACACACATACACACACATATACACTCATACACACACATACACACACATATACACACATACACACACATATACACACACATACACACACATATACACACATACATACACAAACACACACATATACGCACATATACACACATACACACATACACACACATATACACACATACACACACATATACACACATACACACACAAACACACACATACACACACATATACACACATACACATATACACACATACACACACATATACACACATACACACACAAACACACATATTCACACAAACACACATATTTACACAAACTCACACAAACACACATACACACACATATACACACATACACACACAAACACACACATATACACACATACACACAAATACACACATACACACATACACACACACATACACACAAACACACACATATACACTCATACACACACATACACACACATATACACACATACACACACATATACACACATACACACACATACACACATACACACAAATACACACACATACACACACAAACACACATATACACACACATATACACACATACACACATACACACATACACACACATATACACACATACACACACAAACACACATATTCACACAAACACACACAAACACAAATATTCACACATACACACACAAACACACATATTCACAGAAACACACACAAACACACATATTCACACAACACACGTATGCACACATACACCATACACACACAAACACACATATACACACAAACACACATATACACACACATACACACACAAACACACATTCACACAAACACACGTATGCACACATACACAGACAAACACACATATACACACATACACACACACACACACAAATACACACATATACACACATACATACACAAACACACAAATACACACATACACACATACACATACAAACACAAGTATAAACACATACATACACATGTATACACATGTATACATACATATATATATATATATATATATATATATATATATATACACACACACACACACACACACACATATACACACATAAACACATACACACACAAACACACGTACACACACAAAAAACACACTGCAGTTTTTTTCTTACTTTTTCACATTTAAGTTTATTCCACACTAAAACTGTAAGAAGTTGTGTAGCAATCTGTTTGCAAACTGTGTGTGTGTGTGTGTGTGTGTGTGTGTGTGTGTGTGTGTGTGTGTGTGTGTGTGTGTGTGTGTGTGTGTATGTGTTTGGATTGCAACAAATCCACTATTTTCCCTGTATAAATACTGCGTATACTATAATCCTGTGAGGGTGTTAACTGATTCCTGTTTAACGCAGAAGGAGGAGACTCGATGTTGATTCTGGATTAGTTAATCATTCTGTCAGGTGTGTGTGTGTGTGTGTGTGTGTGTGTGTGTGTGTGTGTGTGTGTGTGTGTGTGTGTGTGTGTGTGTGTTTGTGTTTTCTTGGCTAGTGTTAGTATGCCTTCATTACTACTCTCTCTCTCTCTCTCTCTCTCTCTCTCTCTCGCTCTCTCTCTCGCGCTTTTTTAACTCATCCTCTCTCACTCCTTCTCTCTGTTTATGTCTCTCGTCCATCCTCGTTCTCTCTGTTTCCCACTCAGGTTGATTAAATCTACTCTCAGCAGCATCATAGCCCTGTAATAGCACACACATAAACACCCTCAGGGTCACCGTGTGTGTGTGTGTGTGTGTGTGTGTGTGTGTGTGTGTGTGTGTGTGTGTGTGTGTGTGTGTGTGTGTGTGTGTGTGTGTGTGTGTGTGTGTTTAACCCTCAAACAATTAACTTTCACTTTCTGTTCAAGTAGTATTATGTACATTGACTCTTTAATCCTTTCATCTACTATGTGGACACCTGACCATAAGATTTTTTTTATCATCCCAGTCCACATTCAGTCTCCATTTGCTGTTCTAATAACCTCCACTCTTCTGGGAAGATGTTCCACTAGATTTTGTGGAGATTCATTATTAAGGCACAAGTGTGTTAGTAAAGTCAGGTACTGATGTAGGTGAGAAGGTGAGGAGGCCTGGAGTGCAGTCAGCATTCACATTCATCATGTTCAATAGGTTTGGAGCTCTACAGAAGGAGATCTTTAACTCCACCACATGTAAAGCAGATCTTCATGGAGCTGGATTTGTGTACAGGGGCATTATCATGCTGGAACAGGTTTGAGTCTCCTAGTTCAAGTGATATTTCATGCTACGTCGACATTAATCCAGATACGTTTAAAAATGGCTTTTTCATCCAAAAAACGATTCGTTTCTGCACATTTTTAATCACTTCCTGAAAGTTGCTCATCCACACTGAAACATCTGAAAATGCTCACATGAGCAAAATGTAAGACACTACGACCTGCATCATTTTCGACTTTCCGGCTCTTTGAAACATCGGCTTTCTGAAGCTTTCCTGTTCAAACTGATCCACTCTGGAGAGCTTTTTTAAAAACCTACATTTCCGTTGGCTGAAAACGGTGTCTCAGTGTGGCTGAAAAACCAAATTGCAGAGAAAAATCCGCGTTTTCACATGAAAACACTTTAGTGTGGACATGGCCTTAGTCTGGGGAGGATACATTTTAAAAGCGTTTAAAAAAGAAAGGAATTTGTTGACCTCCAGCTGCATTGTGCCTTTTTTCTTTTACATTTGTATTCTCTTTAATTCATCATGGGCTCATCAGCGTGTAATCCCTTCCACCTGAACCTTAACGATGTTTTGTTGGGAAGCACAGCTGTGCTGCTCTCAAATCTCATACTCAAAGAGCTTTTACTTCAGGGGAAATAAATGAACCTGTTACCTGAGGTGTGCTTTTATTCCCTCATGTCCCTTTGTCCCTTTGTCTCTTTTTCTCCAACTCTCATTCATTGTTAATATTTGATTCCGAGCCTTTCTCTGCCTGAGCTACTTCCTGTCTGGTAGCCCCTCCCTCCCATGGCCTGTTTCTGTCTTTCAGTGCACACTGTGTGGAGTATTGACTCTGACCCGTGATGGATTTTCTCCCATGAACAGCGTCCTGACTTTCCGAGTCCTTTGTCTAAACGCACTGGTATTTATAAATGAATAAGATGAATTTGGGACAGGAATTTCAGCTGGAGAGATTGCGTCGCTATAGAAACCACTTTTGTATTCTTTGTATGACTGTACGTCATGACGTGAAAACGTTTTTCTCACGGGCGAATTCGAGACGTGAATAGTAACTTTTAACTGCATTATGTCACGACGTAAAACAGGACAAGGAGGAGGTTCATGGATGTGGTGAAGGAAGACATGCAGGTAGTTGGATTGAAAGAGACAGATGTAGAGGACAGGGGGGGGTATGAAGACGGATGATCCGCTGTGCAGACCCCTAATGGGAGAAGCAGAGTGAAGAAGAAGAAGATGATGATGTCACGACGTAAAATACTTTCCAAAGTATAAACGGAAATTTCAAACTCACGAGCGTTGTCAAGAAAATCGTTTCGTTTTTTGCAGTATTACAATATAGTGTTGCCATAGTAACAACATTTTCAGCTTTACAACATGGAGTGTTGCCATAGCAACTATCTTTACATTACATTACAATAATGATACGCTGTTGTCATGGTTACATTTTTATTTAATTTCAGTTTTATGTCACGATGTGAATAAAGTCGTGTCCAGAAAGGGAATTTTTCGGCTCATGCGCGTTGCCATAGAAACAGCTTTTACAGTATTACAACATGGAGCGTTGCCATAGTAACTTTTACAGCATTAGGACAAAAAGTGTTGCCATGGTAGCAAATTTTACAGTGCATTACAGCATTACAGCATTATTGTGCGACATGAAAAAGTGGTATTTGGGAAGAGAATTTCTAGCGCATATGCGTTTCCGTAGAAACAGACACAAGTCACACTCGCAGATGATCGTCTGTGTTGTTTCCACATATGCTGAAGGGTAGAAATCCAGCTCGTGATGTCATTAACACTATAGTCCATTCGGACGTGACGTGACATAAACGCAGCGTTGTTTGTGGATGTTTCTGACTCTGGGGTTCAGGGGTTTAGATGTCAACAGCATTAATTTACTTTCCAACTTGTAATTAACGCTAATGAATTCACGCCGAAGTGAAAACGTCGCTCCGTGTCATCCGAGTGACCGATGAGCAGCTCGGAGCCTGACCCTGCATATGGCACAGCGCTCACTAAGACGCTGGTCAGTGTGTGTCTGTGTGTGTGTGTGTGTGTGTGTGTGTGTCCTTGCTCTGGTCAGTGACCTTGATCTTAGAGGTCATTGGACAGCAGGGTGACCAGCTGTCCATTTTCAATTTGAAGATGCTATCTCCCCCTTCCCCCTTCTCTTTCTCTCCCTCCTTTCTTTTCCTCCTTCCTTTGTCTCTCACACCTACACATCTGCCCTGAACCTCATCCCACCTTTATTCTCTCTCTCTCTCTCTCTCTCTCTCTCTCTCTCTCTCTCTCTCTCTCTCTCTCTCTCTCTCTCTTTTTTTTTTCTCTCTCATTCTCACTTTTCTCAGTTACATCAGAGCAGTAGTGTTTGTCTGTCTGTCTGTGTGTGTGCGTGCATGCGTGCGTTTGAGAGTGTGTGTGTGAGAGTGTGTGTTTGTGTGTGTGTGTGTGTGTGTGTGTGTGTGTGTGTGTGTGTGTGTGTGTGTGTGTGTGTGTGTGTGTGTGTGTGTGTGTGTGTGAGAGAGCCTTGCCTAGGGTCTCTAAATTACCAGAATGACTCGTCTTTCATTGCTACTTGTACCAGTGTGTTTAGGTTTACGCTATGGAAACATCACAAACACACACACACACACACACACACACACACACACACACACACACACACACACACACCAGTTTACACCAATTTATATGCATGTTTAAGTGTTCACAGGTTCGTGTGTTTGTTATTTTTATTTTTATCCAGGTTTAATTCAGTTCTTCTGAGCGCATCCTCCTGAAATTCCCCTGACAGGTTATTTATATAGACACGAGGAGGAGGACAAATGATCACATGAAACATACGTGTCTCTTCTCTAAAATACAGTAGTGCGCTAAGTTTTTCCAAATTTAGCTTTTTTCTGTTCTGTTGTTATCTGGAGAAATGCTAAACCATGTTGTTCTGCAGATCCAGAACTAGCTGAAGGTCTATAATGGAAAATATTATACCCAAATTTTACTCATTTATTTAATTATTTTATTCATTCATTATTAAATAAATAAATAAATAAATAAATAAATAAATAAATAAATAAATAAATAAATAAATAAATAAATAAGGGTTAGGATGTAGTTATATTGTGCTTAGTAGTTATATCGTACACCTCGATACGAATCCAACTGCTTCCCCTTAATCAGCTTTTTTTTTTTCATTTGAGCAAAAGTTTACTATTGCAACCAAAAACTAGGTAAAAGGCAAAAACACACACAAGAATTGAACAGTGAATGAGTGGAAGAAAGATCTGTGAAGAGATGAGTCCAAATATGACATTTGTCTCAAGAGAGAAGATGTGATCAGAGTCCCTCATCCCCACAGTCACACGTGAAGGTGAAAGCTTAATGGTTTGGGGTTGTTTTGGAGCAGGGAAGGTTGGAGAGTAAGATGATCCTGAACCAACATGGCAATCCAGTATCAGATTCAAAACACTGATTTTCACCTACAAAGCCAAAAATAGACCAGCACCATCAAACCTCAGAGACCTCATAACACCTCGCAGTGCACCATGCTGTCTGAGATCCTCCAGCACTGCTCCACTGGTAGCACCTTCTCTCAGAATGAGAGGTTTAAGGCTCTTCTCTGTTCTGGCACTGAGGTGGGGGAATAAACTTCCCCTAGATGTCTGGACAGTGGATTCCCTGACTATCCAAGCGACGGGTGAAGAACTTCATCTTCCTGAAACACTTTACCACAAATTTGCTTTGTGTTTTTCTTAAAAAATAATTTCTCTTTAAAGAGTTGTAGTCTGATTGATCTTAAGTTTGTAATCCAGTGTACCAGTGTAGATTTATTTATTAATAGAGACTCAGAGCACTTTTGTACGTCACTCTGGACATGGACGTCTGCAAAATACCGCAAATGTAAATGTCTGAACTGCTTTTTAAACTTTTGGAACCGACTTCACCGTACAACAAGACGTTGAGCTGAAGCGCACGTCTGAGTTCTATAAGAGTTATTTAGAGGGCAAACAGTCGTCTGGAGTGATATCTGTCATGGAACCACCTGCCCAGTCACCGCACCACTGCTCTGGGATGAACTGGGTCCTGAAAAAATCTCCAACTACTAGTGAAGAACATCCAAGTTTTCCAAGAGGCACGGCAAAATATTTCAGCTGAATGTTTGGAAAACGACGTGTCCGGATCCTGAGAGTGTGTAAAGCTGTTCTTCATGCTGAGGGAGGATCTTTCACTGAAACAAAAGGAACATGCACATGTCCCTCACTCTCACAGACCCTCCATCTGATACTGAGAAACCAATTGTAATCATCAACAAGTCACAATGAAAGAAAACGGCCAACTTTCTTTACAGCACTCCGATAAACAGCATCGTTTATTAACAGAACAAGACTCGTTTCCTAACATTAACATGACATCACCGCATAGACTGGTGGAATCGTTCCGGTGACATCACAGAGCAGAAGCTGATCAGGAGAAACTTTAATAATAATCTCTGCCCCGGCTCTGTGATGGACAGAGTTCCTCCTGAACGTGTGCTGTGGTATGAACAGAGCATGTGGAATGAAGAGTAGGAGTCGAAGAACAGAGGAAGATGAAGCACCACTGGGAGAACGTTCTCTCCAGGGCTGCTTTACGGATGTTTTACTTCCCGTTTTAGCTTTTTTACAGGCAGAATCATGATGATGGATAATCAGCAGCTGGTTTTTAAGCGAGAGATTGATGAGCTGTTTTCATAGAGAACAGTGTCGCAACTGTAGCAGAAAAACACCACAGTAAGAAATAAACAAAAGTGATTAGAAGAGCTTGAGGTTTTGTGGTGGAGTGTTGGTTAGGGCTGGTTTGGAGGTTAACGCTTCTCCACGGCGAGTGGATTATAAGCTCTGTATGGAGAAACGTTTGTGGAAACCTGGTCATAAAATCTGTGTTTAGTCTCTAATTTAGTTCACACTTAATCTCCATCTGCTGTTTAAATAAGCTCAACTCTTCTGGGAAGATGTTCCAATAGATTTTTGGAGTCTTGTGCAGAGATATGGAATAAATTTATGTGTGAATGTGTGATCTTTTGGGGGGCGTGGCTTAATGTGGGAATTTCATTATGTAAGTATTGTACATTGGCTGTATATTAACTGCAATTTACATTCTTCTGATTCAATCTTCAGTTGCAGGGGTTTTTTTTTCAGGGTTTTTACTAAAATATATAAATAATATATTTACATAATTAATAAATAGAGTCATTTTCTTTCTTTCTTTCTATCTATCTATCTATCTATCTATCTATCTATCTATCTATCTATCTATCTATCTATCTATCTATCTATCTATCTATTTATCCATCCATCCATCCATCCATCCATCCATCCATCCATCCATCCATCTATCTATCTATCTATCTATCTATCTATCTATCTATCTATCTATCTATCTATCTATACATTCATCCATCCATCCATCCATCCATCCATCCATCCATCTATCTATCTATCTATCTATCTATCTATCTATCTATCTATCTATCTATCTATCTATCTATCCATCCATCCATCCATCCATCCATCCATCCATCCATCCATCCATCCATCTATCTATCTATCTATCTATCTATCTATCTATCTATCTATCTATCTATCTATCTATCTATCTATCTATCTATACATTCATCCATCCATCCATCCATCTATCTATCTATCTATCTATCTATCTATCTATCTATCTATCTATCTATCTATCTATCTATCTATCTATCTATCTATCTATCTATACATTCATCCATCCATCCATCCATCCATCCATCCATCCATCCATCCATCCATCTATCTATCTATCTATCTATCTATCTATATTGCCAAAAGTTTGTTGACACCTGACTATAAGATTAGTATCTAAATTCTGAACATCACATTCTACAATTGGTCCCATTTGCTGTTATGTTGAGCTCCACTCTTCTGGGAAGATGTTCCCCTAGACCTTGTGGAGATTCATTTAGACACATCAGGTACTGATGTAGGTGAGATGGTGAGGAGATTCGATAGGGTTGGAGCTCTATAGCAGGAGATCTTCCACATCTTCCAACCCGTGTAAAGCATGTGTTCATGAAGCTGGTTTAGTGCACAGGAGCATTGTTGAGCTGGAACAGGTTTGGGTCTTCTGGTGATAGTTTGCAGAGGAACAATATATTCCTGGAAAAGTCAGATGTCTCAGTACTTTTGTCCATATAGTTTATCTTTATGTCATCATCTTATGTACAGCCTGGTTATAGGTGCCGCTACCAGAACTTCCCAGCTCCAGGGGTTAACATCTCATCATAGATGGCTTTGTCATCATCTTAACTCTGAGCTGCTCCTGTGTATCTGCTGTAGAACCCTCCGGGAAATGTTTCCTCACATTGCCGCCTTGTTATCTCCCTAGAGAACTCATGACTCGCACGGTCTGAGAAAACACAATAAGCTGAGTGTATTTCTGGACACTCGCCTCCCTTTCTGTGGCCATCACACACAGGACTTTACAACAACCACAGAAGGCACTCGAATACATCAGGTTTAAAAATCATCCAGAATACACCTTGGTCTGCTGTTGCTGCCTTCCTTCTCTCTTCCGGAGGAATTGACTCCCGATGGAATTCACATACTCATTACCACCCACCGTAGCTAATCCACCTCCCGGCATGTTTTAAGATGGTAGGAAGGAAGCAGAGAACCTGGAGTAACCTCACAAGAACATCAGAAATGGGCTACATGAATTGCTGAATTTCCTTAGCCCTCTACCAAGGATCAATCTCAGATCTGTGCTGCAAAATGGATCCTAATTATGTGAGTGTGTGTGTGTGTGTGTGTGTGTGTGTGTGTGTGTGTGTGTGTGTGTGTGTGTGTGTGTGTGTGTGTGTGTGTGGATTATTTTCATCTCTCAGTCTCGGTCTGCAACAGAACCTCCACCGAAGCTGTTTTTAAAGACTCAGTGGTCTCCATTTGTCCCGATTGTGACAGTGTGGCGCCACGACAAACTGCACACACAGAGAGAAAGAAACGCACACACACACACACACACACACACACACACACACACACACTGCATGCCTGCAATGCTGCACTGGCTTATTGATTAGCTTCATGACGCCTGCAGGAAAAAAAACACCCCGTCGTCTGAGCACAAAGACTTCACTGTGTCTGTGTGTATGTTTGTGTGTGTGTGTGTGTGTGTGTGTGTGTGTGTGTGTGTGTGTGTGTGTGTGTGTGTGTGTGTGTGTGTGTGTGTTGCAAGAAACTGCTGCTCTTGGCTTTTAAAGCAACAAAGCAGGAACATCGCACCAACACATAAAGCGTGCTCTTTAGCAGGTCTATATTTTTACCGTTCTAAAAAAGGGGCCAATATTTTTTTCCGATTGCTTTCCCTACAAACACACACACACACACACACACACACACACACACACACACACACAGAGGAACGAAATGACTACACCTGAACCAAATCAATAACTGTGTCTCTCTAATAGCTGTGACTCTGTTCACGACTGAATTCTAAATCACAACACAAGGATTTCTAGTCTGCATAAAGTGCACTACATGTCTGATTGAGACAGCACCCTAAACATTATCCATTACGTTATAGAACTAAAACTTCCCATTCTACCTCTGCTGCATCAATCCCAGATGCCTTCCTGTTCCCCAGACTAGTGTACTAAAAGAATTTCATTAGATGTTCCTGAAAAAAATGCATGTGCACTAAATCTTTGGTGCATCCAGTAGAATACCAAAACACGTTCTTGTGACCAATGCTAGTGCACTAGATGAATTATACAAAATCTCAAACGCCTCCATGCTCCCAGTATTAGTTCATTATGTACTTGTCTATCACACTACAAAATCCATAAACCCTCCTTGCTCCGTGTGTTAGTGCACTTTATCTAGTGCACTATGCATCCAGTACAATCCTGAATGCATTCCTGTTCCCTGTGCTAGTGCACTAGATGCCTTATCCAGTGTCTAGAATTAAAAAAGTGTCCACGTTCCCAGTATTAGTGCATTATCTAGTTCACGCCACTCCATAAACACATCTGTTTTTTTTATATGTGCAGTAAGTCCTTTATCCAGCACACTATGCATCCAGAACGACCCCAAAAATCCTAATTCTAGCACAGTAGATGTCTTATCTAGTGCATCGTATGTCTACTGCTCTAGTGCACTAGATGTCATATCCTTTTATTGGTGCCTTATCTAGTACACTATGAATCCAGAAAAATCTCAAATTCCTGTTCCCCATGCTGGTGCACATTGTGCATAGAAACACCTCATTTAGTGCCTTATTTAGTACAATACACTTCACAACCAATTTTGGTTCCTGTGTAAGTGCACTACAACAGGGTGTAGGGTATAATAGGATCCACTACACCCTACACCCTTTGTAGTGTACAAAAGTTTCCCAAAATGGATCCCTGTTATTTATGCACTGTGACTTGTGTACTTTGGGGGAACACAAGAGGAACTCCAAAAAAAATGGATCAAAGAAAAACCTTTAAAAAGAACCTCCATCACTGTGCACCCCCTTTGAAGAACCCTTGTTTCCAGTGTTTGATGTTTCCCTGGAAAGTCGCATGACCTCCACATGACACATAATCGTACGATTCACGTTTTTCTCACGTTTTTCATGTGAACGTTTGAGACCTAATATGTGAGATAAAGCATTCTGCACTGATATTTTGCCCTCGTTCTCGTTCTCGTTTATTGATTAAAAAGGTGGGAACAAAACAGTGAGGTTTCTCCGACTTGGACGTGGGAAACTTTTACTTACGAAATGCTCGACACTGTTTACATCCACTCAGAGGCAGGGGTCAGGAATTAACCAGCTACACGACTGAATCAACATTCGAGCACAATAGCTCTTGTGATGGGGAGCATTACATCTGTTTGCACACACACACACTCACACACACCTGCAATCAGCCCTGAGCTCGAACACATCAGTAAGCAGGTTCATCAATTTCTGTCTCTTTTTTTAAGTGGGAATGTTTGCACAAACACAAACACACACACACACACACACACACGAACACACACACACACACACGGGCTACAAAGCCACAGCAGTTTATACAGGGGACGGGACTCACCAGGAAAATTATCTGGTTCTATTATCTGAGTTTTTTACTTTCTTAATTAATAATCAAACTTATAATCATTTAAATGCTTCATTCATTCATTCTTTCATGCATTCACTCGTCTATTCCTTTGATCATTTATTTTTTCTTTCTTACATTAATACATTCCTTCCTTTGCTCATCTATCTATTCCTTTATCCATTTATCCATCATTTTTTTCATTCATTTATTTATTGTTAGTAACTGCCTGGTCACAGGGTCTCACAGATTCACTTTAGACTGCTGATGTTTTATATTTATTGTGATTTTGAGCATTGAACATTGAAACCCCCCCCCCCCCCCCCCCAACTCTCGTACTCCCCCCCCACACCACATCTGGGGGGGGGGGGGGGGGTGTATTTTAGGCAATGCCCACTTTGGGTTTGAAACTGTATATAAATAGATTATTGTGTCACACCACTGTTCAGTGTGTATCAAATCAAAAACTAAATTAAAAAAATGCTAAATAAAGAAATTAGAAATAAATAAATTGACATGCTGGTTAATTGATTGTTTATAATGTAGCAGTAAATGATTTATTAATTGATTTCAATCGATTAAACAAATTGGTAAAATGTTTTGGATTTCAGAGAAAACAGATCGGATTTGAGATGCGGAATTGGACACACTGGAATTTGTTCTTCTTTTTTTCAACACGTAATTTTTGGGCAACTGGAATGTTTTCCTGTAGAACAGACTGGGTTTTGGAAATATATGTTATGCTTTATTATATTTAATATGTTTACATTTGCAGTGACTTTTGTGTTTGTTACTGCTTCCTTTTATTATTAATATTATTATTATATTATTATTATTATTATTATTATTATTATTATTATTATTATTATTATTATTATTTTAAAGCTCTTTAGAATTTAAATAGAAGTGTTTGCAGAGTGTGTGTGTGTGTGTGTGTGTGTGTGTGTGTGTGTGTGTGTGTGTGTGTGTGTGTGTGTGTGTAGTGTGGAGAGAGTGTGGTGTGTATTTTCTAAACCCTATTTTTTTAAATAATAATTGCAGGTTTTGTTTTGTTTTGTTCCAGACCTCATCAGTGCTCTCTCTCTCTCTCTCTCTCTGTCTCTCTCTCTCTCTCTCTCTCTCTCTCTGTCTCTCTCTCTCTCTCTCTGTCTCTCTCTCTCTCTCTCTCTCTCTGTCTCTCTCTCTCTCTCTCTGTCTCTCTCTCTCTCTCTCTCTCTCTCTCTCTCTCTCTCTCTTTTCTGTCATTCAGCATCTTCTATTCTGCTGGAAGAAAGGAACAGTGTAGCTCTACGCTATGTGCGCTACAGCTGAACCGGATCAATAAGTAATTTACTATTCATCACCTCTCCTTGGCTGGATGGGCAAAAATGTGTGATAAGAGTCGCGGCTCAATCCCAAACGCCTCCTTGTTCCCTAGCTAAGTGCACTACACGGGATATAAAATAAGGGCTATTACGCCAGACCGTAGTGCTCTTTAGAACCCACGGGGAGTGTTTAAGGATCAGCCCCGTGTTACTTATCACCGCATTCAGCACAGCTTCTGCTCCATTTACCGCTCTGACGCGGAGGCAGGATTCAGGGCAGAGCTGCTCTTCATTTAAAGGCTTCACTGCTGCATATAGTGTGTGATAGTGTGTGATAGTGTGTGATATGTGGAATATTGAGCTCTCTGGGATTTATATCAGGAGGACGGTGACCTAAATGACCTCCTGTAATCTGAATCTCAAATCCTTTATTACTGAACACCACGTGATGCGGGTGCCATTATTTTTTATTAACTAGTCAGTAGAAACTATATAAGCAGAAGTCCTGAAGATTCAGATTAGTCAGAAGGTGTTGATTTATTTTCTATAACAGCAGTTATGACACTAATGGAGATGTATTTTCTTGGTAAGGAGGGAAGGAAGGAAGGAAGGAAGGAAGGAAGGAAGGAAGGAAGGAAGGAAGGAAGGAAGGAAGGAAGGAAGGAAGGAAGGAAGGAAGGAAGGAAGGAAGGAAGGAA
>NC_139583.1:1781409-1823888 GCF_946808225.1 Silurus aristotelis | reverse complement strand
TCTCCCTCCTTCCCTTCTCTTTCTTTCCAGCAGCAGCACGCCTCGGGTCGGTGTCGGTATCAAGCGCGCGCCGAGTGAACCTTCTCACCGGACTGCACGCGCACAAGGCGCACAAACGGATGCGACATTTTTTCCACCTCCGACTTTTCTGGGATTTTTTTTTTCTTTTTCCTTCAAGACGCTGATTTGGGTTTTTGGTATCTTCTGCACGGGATGTGGAGGCTCGTGGAAACGCCCATTGTACCGAAGGTGGTGGAGGTGATGGAGGTGGAGGTGGACATGGAGATGGAGGAGGAGGAAGAAGAGAAGGAAGACGCGCTCGTGAGGGAAGACTGGTTCTTGCGAGGAAAGTGAAGAAACGTTCGGATTTTGTTGAGTCGGTTTTTAAAGTTTATGACGTGTTTAAACGTCACAGATGATTGTTTACTTTTTTGCAGCAGCAGCATTAAGAACACTTTGGACAAAAAAGGTAAAGAAAGAAAAATAAGATGAAATGATCAGGCGTGAAAGACAGCTTAGAAGCTCCTCCTGGAGGCTGATGAGTTGTAGAAGAGAGAGAGAGAGAGAGAGAGAGAGAGAGAGAGAGAGAGAGAGGGGGGGGGGGGGGGTTAAATGCATGCACTGACATTTGGGTTCCTGTGGAGATCTGCAGACTTGTGGATTTGAGAAAGATGTTGAAATTTCCACCACCAAAATACATCTAAAAATAAAAAAAATCTATATTATTCTATAAATTATTCACAAATAAAATAAGGCGCATTTAACACGCATGTTCCCAATAATAATAATAATAATAATAATAATAATAATAATAATAATAATAAAAATAATAATAATAATAATAAGGTCAGAGATCTGCTGCAGGTTCTTGTGTTTAGATTTTTCATGAAAATATCTCGAGCTCAAGGCCGCAAAACTCCTGCAGTGATTTCATCAGTTTTTATTTAACCCTCGTGATCTCTTTATAATAATCAGATTTTCCCAGTAGAAAGAAAAACCTGTAATCGATCACCTGCTCTAAATCCACAGCTGATCAATCAATAACATCATGATGATGATGATGATGATGATGATGATGATGATGATGGTGAGCCTCTCATTTTTTTGTCTTCTCAATCAGTAGGCCTCGTCTTCTCATCTTCTCATCATAAAATGGCCGTGTTGCTCCGTTTCACATCCATTTTTATTCGTTTTTTAGACCGGGGGGATCAGTGATAAATAGATCTGATCTTAAATGTTGTTAGAGGTTGAGGTTAGGAATTACTGCAAGTCGGATTTACGACTTGATACAAAAATGATTAATCGTATAGTTTGTGGTGCTCGTGATTTTAGAGGATAGACAGATAGATGATAGATAGATAGATAGATAGATAGATAGATAGATAGATAGATAGATAGATAGATAGATAGATAGATAGATAGATAGATAGATAGATAGATAGATAGATAGATGCAAATATACAGTAAATCATACAAACAAACAAAAATAAATAAATTGTCTATAAGCAGGAAATATTTGGGAAACAGAAGCATGAAAACTGTTCTGTTATTTTCTGGTGATTATTTTTGCTTTAATCAGATGATAATTACAATTAAAACAATAATAATTCTAATAATCTGATTTACACTCAGTTCAGTTTTTTATTAATTCCTGGAGAAAAATTAACCCTTTTGGTTCTGTATTTATGAGCTGCATTAATATAAATTGTATATGATTTACTAAAAACTAATTGTAATAAATGAGCAGTTACAGTTTGACATGATGTTAAATAAATCATAAACATGTGATTTACTTGCTCTTAGAAAACACACACAAACACGTGCTTTTGCGTCATTTGTGTTTTTTCTTTTTGTTTGTTTTTTTATGTTTGTGTGTTTAAGTTTAAAGTCCGTGAAAATTACAGACGACACAAATATTTGAATCGAAGTCCATCTGCTTGAACATGGTGTAAGTAATCAGACGTCTGATGTGAGAGTAATCGGATCATTACTCTGTGTGATTGTGTTCATGTAGACCCGACTTCAGGTTTAAACCTGATGGTTGTGTGATCATCTAATTCACCATCGATCCGGGGATTAATCACTTTCACTTCCTGAGAAGACCCGAGTTTACATCTCGCTCTCCATCTGTTTCTCTCAGCACACAATTCTCTTATTCATATTTATATTTCAGATACATTCCAATCAGGGGCACAATCGGATTCAGCATCATTAGATTTTAACCCACAGCATGAATTTATTTTAATCATTAAACCGTTTTTGGGTTTTTTTATTTTTATTTTAATAAAACAACAAATACTATATTGGACACATGCGGTAATATACCCAGTGTATTTATTAATAACATTATCACAAAGTATATTTATTATATACAGAAATAAATACAACAACTAAATCACCAAAGTTAAACGTACTTATTAATATAAAATAATAATAAACTATAATAATAATAATAATAATAATAATAATAATAATAATAATAATAATAATAATAATAATAATAATAATAATAATACACGTGTGTAATCGTTTCTTTTATTTTCTCTGCATTTGTTTGTTTGTCTGTTTTTTATATTGATTCATGAAATTGAATGTTTGGAATTGAAAAAAAAAAACATTGCAGTAAATTCCCGCTGGTTGGTAAAATACCTTTATTTCATTTTTAGTACATTTTAATATTAGTTCATGTTCATTAAATCTAAATATCGATATTAAGTTTTCTTTTCGTTTTTTTTTTTTTGTAAACTGAGCAACACTTTGTTTAGTGAATTACAAACAATCCATCATTTTGGTTTTCAAAATACAAAAAATTAATTTACTTACAAAATGTTATATATAGAACAGAAAAAAATAATCTTTTTTGAATAAATATTTCTCAACTCATTTTGTGCTTTTAAAAGGGATTTTAAATTTCCACTCTAATTTTAATAAGTGAATCGAGTTTATATTCAGAATTAAACATTTTTTCCCAAAACTTTACACGGTGCAGGACTGAGGGTTCTGCTGGAGAATGTTTTTACGCGCTTATTTTGTAATTCATTTCCAAACGTCTTTCCGCCCCCCCCCCCCCCCCCCCCCACACACACACACACACACACACACACGCGCGCGTGAGACTAATATAGACCAGTATTACCACTCTGCACTTTTCTATTAAAATTAAGAATTTTCGCAGTATTTGATTGTTTGTTTGTTTGTTTAGTTGTTGTTTTTTTTATATTGTAATTTATGTATTTATGACGGTTTTATAATTATCACTAAGATCATATTTTCTTTAGATTTTCTTTAGGCTATTTATTCCTACACCAAGCAGACAGAAAATGAAAGTGTACATTTGGAGCTAAATCTGATCTCCAGTGTGTCTCCAATCCTCTGGACAATAACAGCGATAACAGCGTTCATCAATCTGTAATAAACACTCAAACGCCCTTTAAATATTTAATGAATAATTCAATTACACCACTTCGAGCTTTAAAAGGTTTTTTAATGCTTTAACGCGTGAAGCTCCGCCCACACACACACCCCTCCGTTGTTTTTGCCTCGTTGGGCTGATCAGTTACCATGGAAACACGTAATGAAGTTTTCACGCGGCCGTCGGAACGCCCATGTGACGTCACTGGGGATCGTTTGCAAAAACGTTTTATTGAAATGTTCAAATCACAGTTTCAACAATCAGTTACAGACCCTTTAATTTACACCAATAATTTATAGACAAACAAACAAACAATATCATTTTAATTATTTATAATTCAATAATTCAACTGCTCAACTACCAAACACGTTTGTTTGTTTGTTTGTTTGTTTGTTTGTTTGTTTGTTTGTTTGTTTGTTTGTTCCATGACGTTTTTTATTAATGAGCTTTATTCCCAATGCAATCCTAATATCAAGCTGCTTGTTTGTTTGTTTATCTATTCATCTGTTTGTTTGTTGATACCATGATATGTTTTTTGTTGTTGTTGTTGTTGTTGTTGTTGTTGTTGTTGTGGTTGGTCATTTCTGACTTTTATTCCTCAAAAAATCTTGACTCTTTTTTGTTTGTTTGTTATGTATTGAAGTTTTTTATTATTGATTGTTCCAACAAAATCCAAACCACTCGTGTTGCCAAAAGCGTAATAATAAATATTCTTCTCAAGCCAAACAAATATATTTATATTTTTTACATGCTCCTCTTATTTATTCCATAATTAGGATTTCATTATTGATTTATTTGTTTGTGTTTGTGTTTGCTACTTTGTCCGTTTATTTATTTATTTATTTAATTTAGGAAGTCATATAATAGCTAGAATGTGAAAATAATCACATTTATAAAGTTCCTTGTTCCTGGTAATGTTTTAAGATCCTGTGTGGGTGGGCTTCTGGCTGGGCCTCATAAACCCCTGGATGGGCCTGAACCCCACCCTAAGCACCACAGACACAAGCCTGTAGAACCTCATGGCCCTGTGCTTTGTGTTTGTGATTGTATTTTGCACTTTCCATGCTAAAGTCTCCTTCAAACAAACACTAATGTCACTTGTATAAAGAGTTCGTGTTCAGGGTGTTCCTGACGTGTCTCACTTACGTCATAGTAACTATAAACACACATAAACACACATTCCCTCACTAAACTCTTCTTATTCTCTCTGTCAAAACACAGAAAACACAAAGAATCGCGTGTGAACCTACAGCTTTATTGACGACTTGTACAAGGCGCTGACACTGAAGACTTTTCCATACATGCTAAATAAACATCTAATCAATATTTATATACTGTTTTTATTCAAATAACCAGAACAAGTTGATGTACACCTGCACTGGTGTGAGAGCAGCTGGACACAAACATCTGTTCAGTCACAATGTAGAATTCAACAGTGGTGTATAAATGTATATAAATATATAAGTTCATGTGTGTGTATGTGATTCATAAAAATGTATCTGATTGATCAAATGATTTTGATTGATGATGATGATGATGATGATGATGATGATGATGATGATGATGATGATGATCGTGATTTGTATACATTTTTGTATCCAGTGTGTTTAATGTAAACGAAACTTGTGCAAAAATCTTTCTGATAAACGAGTGTATTTAATAAAGTGTCTTTATAATAAACGTGTTCAC
Source organism: Silurus aristotelis (assembly GCF_946808225.1). Lineage (NCBI taxonomy): Eukaryota > Metazoa > Chordata > Actinopteri > Siluriformes > Siluridae > Silurus > Silurus aristotelis. Next base: position 1,818,787 of record NC_139583.1, on the reverse strand, counting down.
TTTCTCAGAGTTTATGGTTTATTACTTGAAGCAGTTCAACCACAAGCAAGGAGATTTGTCCTGTCTCTGTCTGCCTCCCAACTTCCTAATTAATCTACATTTCAGCTCTGAAAAATAAACCATGAAGGTTCTGCAGAACATCTTCATTTCTCACTGAGTTTCATATTAGTGTGAATGTACACAATGGAAAATTAATTTGCATTCCTGATCTTCACACCCACAACCTTTGTTGAATGTCAAATTTTGGATTTTTTTGGTTTTATGTTGTTATAATATTCTCCACTCTACTGGGAAATTCATTTTCAATTTAATCCCAAAGGTGTTCAGTGTTGGTGAGGAGCTCGGGGCTTTGTGCAGGACTCTGGAATTCTTTCAGTCCACCCTGAACACTAACGTCCATCCTGGAACGGTCTACAATGCAGTGTCTTTATCTGCTCCTTCACCAACACCTCCAAACATGACTTCACTTACACCCATCCCTTCACTCAGACCTCTACCCTGCTTCCAATCACGCCTTCACCCGTACCTTCACCTACACATCCAACCATGGCTTTACTAACAACTTCACACCTTCACCCACACCTTCACCCACACCTTCACCTACACATCCAACCATGGTTTTACTTACAACTTCTAGCCTTCACCCACACTTTCACCCACACCTTCATCCATGCCTTCACCCGCACCATCATCTACACCTTCAAAGACAACTGTAAACACCACCTCTCCTGCACATTTAAAGGCAGGTGATGGGTAGCTACATCTTCACCCATGCCTTCACCCATGCCATTGCTTTTGAGAGAACAGGCGCGAGACAAAAACACTACATAAATAGTTGCAAACAAGCTGTTAGTGTAAGACATAAGCCACGCCCCTGAACCACAGTGCTGAATGTTCACGCCCCCTGAACCACAGTGCTGAATGTTCACGGTGCACTGAATGCAGAAACAAATCTCTTACACAACTCGGGTTTGTGTTGCTTTGAAAAACAGCGCTGCAAGGTGACGTCACAAAGGGCTCAAGCGCGGTGGGCGGGGCCGGGCGGAATGGCGAGTGCGCGTGCGCGCCGGCGGTGTAGGGACTTCAGCAATCAGTCAGTCAGAAGCGTCGAAAGAAAAGGAAGAGAAGAGGAGGAGCGGCAGCAGCAGCATGGCCGGACCCAGGGAGAACCATCACACCACCACCACAGCCCAGCACGCGCTGCGACACACACCGGGGCCTTAAAATCACGCGTGTTTATTTCACTCCTTCCTGTTGTTTTTTTATCTCCTTTTTTCGTGACCCAAAAGCGACTGGATACATAAAACACTTTTTCTTTTTCTTTTTTTTTTTCTATTATGCTGGATGCTAGAACATCTTAAATTTAACTTTTTTTTTCTTTTAAACAGCCAAACCAAAGCAATCGGAGAATAATAATAAAAAAAAAACATTTATTCTTAAAAAAAAAAAAAAAAAGTAATTAAATGATACAAAAAATAGTATAATTATAATAAAAAAAAAAAGGATTTTTGCAGGATTAGGAGGCAAAGGAGATAGTAACTTTTACGCACGTGAGGAACTTCTGACTCTTGGGCGAGCAGATAGATAGATGATTTGTCCACGGGCTCCTGCGCACGATGAACGCGCAGCTGTCGATGGAGAGCCTGGGCGACCTGCACGGCGCGAGCCATGAGCAGGTGGCGGCGGCGGCCCACGCGCGCTCCGCGGCGGGCATGGCGTCCATCCTGGAGAGCGGCGACTATCCTCATCCGCACCATCCCCATCCTCATCACCCGCACGCCCACCCGCATCCGCACCAGCACCGTCCCCCGGACCACGCAGGACTCGCGGGACACCTGCACGCGGCGATGAGCGGCGCCATGGCGTGCGAGGCGACCGCCGGGATGGGCATGGGAGGCGCGTACACCACACTCACACCGCTGCAGCCCCTACCACCCATCTCCACCGTGTCCGACAAGTTTCCTCATCATCCTCATGCCCATCCTCACCAGAGGATCGCGGGGAACGTGAGCGGGAGCTTCACGCTCATGCGCGACGAGCGCGCGCTGGCCTCCGTCAACAACCTCTACGCGCCCTACCACAAGGACGTAGCGAGCATGGGCTCCATCCACGGCTCCCAGCACGCGCTGGCGCCGCCGCCTCCACCTCCGCCGCCGCCTTACGGCCACGAGAAGATGCTCGCGCCGGCCGCGTTCGACTCCCATCACCCGTCCATGCACGCGAGCAGCGTCACCTCGTCCAACTCTTCGTCGTCCTCGTCCTCGTCCTCCTCGCCGGCAGCGGGCATGATGGTGCAAATCAACGGCATCCATCACCACCATCACCACCACCAGCACCACCACCACCCTCATCACCCGCACGCCCACATGAGCGCGGCGCAGGGACACCACCACCACCACCATCACCACGCGCAGGGAGCTCTCGGAGCCGTGCGGGACCGCGAGCACGCGGCGCCTGTCGAGGAGGTGAACACCAAGGAGGTGGCGCAGAGGATCACCACGGAGCTGAAGCGCTACAGTATCCCGCAGGCTATTTTCGCACAGCGCGTGCTGTGCCGCTCACAGGGAACGCTCTCCGACCTGCTGAGGAACCCCAAACCCTGGAGCAAGCTCAAGTCCGGTCGGGAGACGTTCCGCCGCATGTGGAAATGGTTGCAGGAGCCCGAGTTCCAGAGGATGTCCGCGCTGCGCCTTGCAGGTCAGTCCCTCATGTGGGTCTGTTTTATTATTATTATTATTATTATTATTATTATTATTATTATTATTATTATTATTATTATTATTATTATTATTATTATTACAGAAATTCCATTAAAATGACATTTCCACACTCCACTGTCTCATCTCATGCCTTCATAATTTTATTTCTATTTTATTAAAGCGTCCCGTCGTTCTGATAAATAAATCACTATTGAATTATTGAATTATATTGATTTTTTTTATTGAACTTTAATACTCCTGCTATTTACTTATATTTAGCAGTTTATTTATGAAAAACTGGACGTGTAGAAACGTATAAAACAAGACAACAATAGGCGCGAATTTGTGATTAAAATTAATAATAAAAACAGTCTAATAATAATAATAATAATAATAATAATAATAATAATAATAATAATAATAATAAAACAGACCCAATAATAATAGTTATTTTACACAGGATCTGTTTTAAGATCTCTTCTTATTATTATTATTATTATTATTATTATTATTATTATTATTATTATTATTATTATTATTAATTTTTTTCTAGCTCCTCTTCTGTTTGAAGATTTATGATGTTGATCTTGTAGATGGTGATGTTTGTGGTAGTGGTTCTTAGGAAGCCATCACGGTTTAAAAGCAAGGTCCCCACTGATCCTACAAAATTAATTAAATCAACCAATATGATTTTAAAAGCTTTATTTAATTTTTTTCTGTTGAAATGGTACGAATGTGTCACGTGTGTGTGTGTGTGTGTGTGTGTGTGTGTGTGTGTGTGTGTGTGTGTGTGTGTGTGTGTGTGTGTTTATAAATGATCAGTGTGCATCATGTACAATTGCTTGGTGTTAAGGAGCGTCTAGGTCATGTTTTATACCACTGCTGTGTATCTTTGAGTTAAAAATGGTCCGGGTGACTTTGTGTTGATTTGATTTTTATTTTATTTATTTGATCGGTTTTTAAACAGTGACGCGGTGAAACATGCAGTTTATAATATTCCCGTTATAACGCGTGTTTCTTATTCCATCTTTAGCATTTAACAACATTACAGAAACCAAAAAAGCCCACGGACTGAGCAATAGACCAGTGTGTGTGTGTGTGTGTGTGTGTGTGTGTGTGTGTGTGTGTGTGTGTGTGTGTGTGTGTGTGTGTGTGTGTGTGTGTGTGTGTGTTGTGACTCCAAACATTAAGGCCCTAATAAGGTTTTATTTTTTAGAGAATCAATGTGTAGAGAGATGAAGACGTCTGGCGCCGCTCGACTCCATACACTCCACCTGTCTGTCTGCTTCAATACACTCCACCTGTCTGTCTGCTTCAATACACTCCACCTGTCTGTCTGCTTCAATACACTCCACCTGTCTGTCTGCTTCAATACACTCCACCTGTCTGTCTGCTTCAATACACTCCACCTGTCTGTCTGCTTTCACACACTTCACCTGTCTGTCTGTCTCCATACACTCCACCTGTCTGTCTGTCTCCATACACTCCACCTGTCTGTCTGCTTTCACACACTTCACCTGTCTGTCTGCTTCAATACACTCCACCTGTCTGTCTGTCTCCATACACTCCACCTGTCTGTCTGCTTCAATACACTCCACCTGTCTGTCTGTCTCTATACACTCCACCTGTCTGTCTGCTTCAATACACTCCACCTGTCTGTCTGCCTCCATACACTCCACCTGTCGGTCTGCTTTCATACACTCCACCTCTCTGTCTGCCTCCATACACTCCACCTGTCTGTCTGCTTTCACACACTTCACCTGTCTGTCTGCTTCAATACACTCCACCTGTCTGTCTGTCTCCATACACTCCACCTGTCTGTCTGTCTCCATACACTCCACCTGTCTGTCTGCTTCAATACACTCCACCTGTCTGTCTGTCTCCATACACTCCACCTGTCTGTCTGCTTTAATACACTCCACCTGTCTGTCTGTCTCCATACACTCCACCTGTCTGTCTGCTTCAATACACTCCACCTGTCTGTCTGCCTCCATACACTCCACCTGTCGGTCTGCTTTCATACACTCCACCTCTCTGTCTGCCTCCATACACTCCACCTGTCTGTCTGCTTTCACACACCCCACCTGTCTGTCTGCTTCAATACACTCCACCTGTCTGTCTGCTTCGATACACTCCACCTGTCTGTCTGCCTCCATACACTCCACCTGTCTGTCTGCCTCCATACACTCCACCTCTCTGTCTGCCTCCATACACTCCACCTGTCTGTCTGCTCTTACACACCCCACCTGTCTGTCTGCTTCAATACACTCCACCTGTCTGTCTGCTTCGATACACTCCACCTGTCTGTCTGCCTCCACACACTCCACCTGTCTGTCTGCCTCCACACACTCCACCTGTCTGTCTGCTTCAATACACTCCACCTGTCTGTCTGCTTCCTTCGACTGTTTTGACATTTTTGTTATTAGATTTTATTGTTATTTTAGTAACAGTATCAGTAGCTAATAGATCTGCTTAGATTTAATGTGTGTGTGTGTGTGTGTGTGTGTGTGTGTGTGTGTGTGTGTGTGTGTGTGTGTGTGTGTGTGTGTGTGTGTGTGTGTCTGTCTGTCTGAGAGAGAGAGAGAGAGAGAGAGAGAGAGAGAGAGAGAGAGAGAGAGAGAGAGAGAGAGACGTTTATTGACATTTTTATCTATTTGATTGTAAGCTATTTATTCTGGGTGCGCGCTCACGTGTGTTCGGGTATATTTATGTAGCGAATCTTTAGTGTACATCCTTTCTCTCTTACACACACACACACACACACACACACACACACACACACACACACTGTTAAGGTGGTGTTAGTTATTATTCTTATTACTTTGATCCGCGTTTATTTGAATTAATCAATAAACGCGAAGCTCGTGCGCTCGCTCATTATCTCCGCCTTCATCCACTCCACAGAAACATAAACACATCCGCCATGTTTATATAAATATATAATGTGTTTGTTTTATATATATGAGTTTTTATTGCCGCATTGTTCGCCCCGTATTTCTGCCTGCATCAGCAAAAATATGTTAATTATTAATCATGCTTATTAAACTCTGTTTATTTGATTTGTTTGCTTGTTTTTTTGATTGTTGTGTCTGTGTTCAGGTGTAAACATTAAGAGAGAGTTTATAACAGACCTCAGTTATACAAAATTACTTTCTCTCCGTTTCACGCATCTGTTTATGTCCATCTGTGAACTGATTCATTCTCATAGCGCACTGCAACTGATGAGGAGGATCATGATGATGAGGATGAGGATGATGAGGATGATGAAGGGGAAAATGATGATGATAAGAATGAGGTTGATGATGAGGATGATGATGAGGATGATTATAAGGATGATGATAAAGAAGATGAAGAGGATGAGGATGATGAGGATAAGGTTGATGAAGAGGATGATGATGAGGATGAGGTTGATAATGAGGATGATGATAAGGATGATGATGAGGATGATGAAGATGATGAGGTAGATAATGAGGATGATGATGAAGATGATGAGGTAGATGATGAGGATGATGAAAATGATGATGATGATGATGATGAGGTTGATGATGAGGATGAGGATGAGGATGATGACGAGGATGATGATGAGGTTGATGATGAGGAAGATGAAGAGGATGATGATGATGAGGATAAGGTTGATGAAGAGGATGAGGATGAGGTTGATAATGAGGATGATAATGAGGATGATGATGAGGATGATGAAGATGATGGGGATGATGATGAGGATGATGATGAGGATGATGAAAATAATGATGCTGATGAGGATGATGATGATGATGATGATGAGGTTGATGATGAGGATGATGATGATGATGATGATGATGATGAGGTTGATGATGATGAGGTTGATGATGATGATGATGATGATGATGATGATGAGGTTGATGATGAGGATGAGGATGATGATGATGAGGTTGATGATGAGGATGAGGATGATGATGAGGATGATGATGAGGTTGATGATGAGGAAGATGAAGAGGATGATGATGATGAGGATAAGGTTGATGAAGAGGATGAGGATGAGGTTGATAATGAGGATGATGATGAGGTTGATGATGAGGATGATGAAGATGATGGGGATGATGATGAGGATGATGATGAGGATGATGAAAATAATGATGCTGATGAGGATGATGATGATGATGATGATGAGGTTGATGATGAGGATGATGATGATGATGATGATGATGATGATGAGGATGATGATGATGATGATGATGATGATGATGAGGTTGATGATGAGGATGAGGATGATGATGATGAGGTTGATGATGAGGATGATGATGAGGAGGATGATGAGGATGATGAGGATGATGAAAATGATGATGATGATGAGGATGATGAGGATGATGAAAATGATGATGATGATGATGATGATGAGGATGATGAAAATGATGATGATGAGGATGATGAGGATGATGATGATGATGATGATGAGGATAAGGATGAGGTTGAGGATATTTTATTAAACTGATCTCTGAGCACCTTACCGGAAGGTCAAAGCTGAACATTTCATTGATCAAATTTACACTAAATCCGGTCTTTATCACTGTGTGTTTGTTTTTGTTTGTTTGTTTGTTTGTTTGTTTGTTTGTTTGTTTTCTCTCATCTAATTATTTTTTTCTTCTAAATTTATCCTTGAATTTAGAACAGTAATCTTCGATTTCTTACAGATTTAATAATAACAATAATAATAATAATAAAAGTCATAATAATAATAATAATAATTATAATGATAATAATGATAACAATAATAATAATAATAATAATAATAATAATAATAATGATAACAATAATAATAATAATAATAATAATAATAATAATAATAATAATGATAACAATAATAATAATAATAATAATAATAATAATAATAAAAGTAATAATAATAATAATGATAACAATAATAATAATAATAATAATAATAATAATAATAATAATAATAATAAAAGTAATAATAATAATAATAATAATAAAAGTAATAATAATAATAATAATAATAATAATAATAATAATAATAATAATAATAATGATAACAATAATAATAATAATAATAATAATAATAATAATAATAATAATAATAAAAGTAATAATAATAATAATAATAATAAAAGTAATAATAATAATAATAATAATAATAATAATAATAATAATAATAATAATAATAATAATAATGATAACAATAATAATAATAATAATAATAATAATAATAAAAGTAATAATAATAATAATGATAACAATAATAATAATAATAATAATAATAATAATAATAATAATAATAAAAGTAATAATAATAATAATAATAATAAAAGTAATAATAATAATAATAATAATAATAATAATAATAATAAAAGTAATAATAATAATAATAATAATAATAATAAAAGTAATAATAATAATAATAATAATAATAATAATAATAATAATAATAATAATAATATTAATAATAATAATAATAAAAGTGCTGTGTTTCACTGAACCTCATGTGTAGTGAGGAAGACTCTAGTGGTGCTGGTTGTTAGCGTGAAGTAGCATGTAGTTTGAGTTATTTGTGCATTTTTTGAGCTTCATTTGTGTGATTTACATCACACAAATGATGATTGCATTTGAATCTCTTTCACACCAGTTCAGTTTTGGCATGGAGACGTTAAGAGCTGCAATAAAACTTCTTTGACATTTAGAAATCACAGTAGTACACTGTAATAACTCTCAATGTTGTTGGGGATCCAGTAATCATTCACATTATGTTTTATATAATTATATAGTATAGAATTAAACCTGAAGAACCACTGCAAGCTTTAGATCATTGAAGGTACATTCCATCGTGTCTACAGAAGCTACAGAAACATGTTCTCGTTATGATCTTACACTTTCTTACCTTTATTTCTGAGTGTCCCTTCATTTCCATTTATTATAGCTTCAGCTGCAGGGATAGATAGATAGATAGATAGATAGATAGATAGATAGATAGATAGATAGATAGATAGATAGATAGATAGATAGATAGATAGATAGACGGACGGACGGACGGACGGACGGACGGACGGACGGACGGACGGACGGACGGACGGACGGACGGACGGACGGACGGACGGACGGACGGACGGACGGACGGACGGACGGACGGACGGACGGACGGACGGACGGACGGACGGACGGACAGATAGATAGATTTTGTGGAAATTTGTGGAGATATATTCAGCTACAAGGTTGTTAGTAAAGGCAGGTAGTGATGTAGGTGAGAAGGTGAGAAGGTTCCTGGGGTGCAGTCAGCATTCACATTAATCCCAGAGGTGTTTAATAGGGTAAAGTCAGGTGTTCTGGTGCCTGGGGATGTGCAGTTAGAGGAAAATGTGGTAATTCTGCTTCATTACACCATCTCTCTGTTGACTGTTTTGCTTTAGCAACACACACACACACACACACACACACACACACACACACACACACACACACACACAGATGAACTAGTGCTAGCGTTCAGTGTTAGTGATATTTCACTGTTACAGTTCTTCAGGTTTCTGTTGTCCGTAAGTAGATAAGAAGTAAAAGAGGTGAATGGTCTCTGTGTCTAATCAGACCAAACATTCTCAGTTATATATAAACATAATAGTGAGCACTGATGTCACTTCCTCCCTCAAAACAGTGGTTAAGAAGGGGGCGTGGCTTAAAGATTGTAGCCAATCACATTTGTTGCTCTTTAACGAAACGTGATACTTAAGTCATCATGATAAACAGTGTGAAAGAGTTGCGGATGAACACGTGTGAAGGGGAACGTGAGTGACGACCAGACAGACATCTGACACTTTCCTCTGTCTTTCTGTCTCTGTTTCTTTTAGCTTGCAAAAGGAAGGAGCAGGAACACGGCAAAAACGAGCACGGGAACGTCTCGAAGAAACCACGTCTCGTTTTCACCGACGTCCAGCGCCGGACTTTACATGCAATATTCAAAGAGAACAAGCGTCCGTCCAAAGAGTTACAAATCACCATCTCTCAGCAGCTGGGCCTGGAGCTCGCCACTGTCAGCAACTTCTTCATGAACGCTCGGAGGCGGAGTCTCGATAAGTGGCTGGATGATGGAGGCGGGAACTCAGCCAACTCGTCCTCCAGCTCTTGTACCAAAGCATAACAGCTGCAGACTGATGTGACCCCAAAGAAAAAAAAAAACCTTCGGTGGAAAAGCTTTAACTTTAAAGAAAAGAAAAACTCATCCAGAGAACATCTGGACAGTGTTTTTTTTTTGTTTTGTTTTTTGCCCTTAAGACTTGTACAATACTGATATTTATATAATATCCAAAGAAAAAACCAAACAACCAAAGACTTCTTCTTCTTCTTCTTCTTCTTCTTCTTCTTCTTCTTCTTCTTCTTCAGCGAGTATTTAAGACTTCATTAGGATTTGTCTGCAAAAGAGAAAGTGTTACTGTCGAACCATTGGTCATACAAACATCTACACCTATCTATCACCTCTCATTCTCCATTCACGTAATTGGTTGGACTGTTTCTCATCACCGATTGGACGCCGACTCCGCCTCAGAGTCATCCTAATGTTTTGTTTTGTTTAATTGTTGTTGTTTTTTATTTGAGGCACGTGACATCTCTACCAGTTTAAGCACTGTGTCCCAATCGGAGACGAGTGCAGGTGTGATGATGGCGATGTCACTCGTTGTGCTCCGAAACTCCTCCCCCTTTTCTCACCCTCATTCCTTTCCTTTCCTTTTACTCGTGATAAAAACAAATTGTCCAGGGATTGAAGATAAAAGCACGAAGCTGTAGCATCTTACCATCTCGAAACCCGTGCCCGTCCTGCTCATGGTGCTTTCTTCCTCACTGTCAGGAAAACAACGAAGCGTTTTCGTTCCACTTCGTCCACGTTTGTTTTTTGTTTCGTTTTTTTACGTCTAGCAATCAATCGAGTACGGAACCAAAGAAGTTAAGTGTGTGTCGAAGAGACTGCTCCAAATTTCTACACTCTAATCAAATATTATATATATAAGGTAGAAACTTTGCGCTCAAATCATCCACACTTTGTCCAATCGCTCGCCGCTTTGAGGCGTGACATGTTCAGGGAAAACTTTAAGATACTTTGCTCAACTGATGTTTTTTTTACAAAAAAAAAAAAAAACAACTAAAGAAAGAAAGCCAGCAGCTAAACACCAAAGATCCACCCACCCTCGTCGGGACGCTTCAGTAGCTGTGCTGTAAAAACCCAATCAACCAAAAACAAACAAAAATCAACCACACCAACCACGTCACACGTTTCCTGTATCATCCAGCATCCAACCCTGTGAAACTCTAACGATGGTAGTCACACTTTAATTAAGGACATGAAGTGTGTCATTTTTTATCTATCAATAAACAGTCTGCGTGAATTCATCTGCGGTTCAGCCATGAGTCAGTGTGAGACGTAATCTCATCGACTTTTCAACTAAAAACAAATCAAATTCTATACTAAAAATCAATTCAGTGAAGGAGTAAAGGATCGACTTACCGTAGAAGTTACTTGTGACGTGATCTTTTTTATATTTTGACGGCAAAAAATTCGCAAATCTCCTCCAGCCCAGTAGGTGGGGCTCTCCATCTGCCACCATATTCCTCATTGATGTTACATGTAATTGTGATAAACCATAACCTTGAATGACCTTGTGACACTCCAAAAAAAAAGCCCATGTTTTTTTGCCCCAGAGTCTGTGTATGTGGACATTGCTATTCACATTATATTCACTAGGGGGCAGAGTAAAGCCGAAACATCCCTGGCTGGATGATTTCCTATAAAATGTCACCGTACAGGCAACATCTCTGGTGTTCTGAATGATTCCCCTGAAGGGTAATACGTCCTTAAGGAATTGTTCAGAGCACACACACTCACACACATATACAAACTCCAAATAAAGTGTAACGTCCTGTTATTAAAACCTACAAACTCCATACTCACCGGCGGTTTGACGCTTTCAGCAGATTCATTCTATTCATGACCCAGTTTGGAAGAAAGCATTACGAGCTTCGTGTTTTTTCCTCCTCGAGGAAGCGCTTGCATTCGGCCCACTACAACATTCACCATGTTTCTGACCCGGTGGTCCCTGGTGGTCCCTGGTCAGGTGTGGTGTGGTGTGATGTGGTGTGGTGTGATGTGGTGTGGTGTGGTGTGGTTAGCTTTACCAAAAAAAAAAGAGTTTTATCTATATATCCAGTACTGCATCTGAGGACAAGGAGAAGATGAACGCTGCTTCCTCGTGTAGAAAAGAGGAAAATATCTTCAGACCTGCGTATATTTTTAGTGCGAACCAAAGATGCTACCTCACTTAGTTTCCATTAGTGATTTCAATCACGTTAAAGATACCAAAGATTACCAAAGATGGTTCTTTTTTTTTCCTTTTTCTTTTCTTTTCCTCTCTTTTGCACGGCCTTCGTGAACGACGTGGTGGATATCATGGAAGGTGTGATGATTGCCCAGCCTCCTTTCCTTAACTTTCCTCTCCTCTCTCTCTCTCTCTCTCTCTCTCTCTCTTACACACACACACACACACTCTCTCTCTATCTCTCTTTTCTTTCCTTTACTTCTGTGTGCTCTATTTTTCATTCGTGCTCGTGTGACTTTGATAAAACCAAAAAAAAATTGAAAACTCTCACAGGACGAGTGCCTTGCTTGAACCAAAGTGTTAAACCGCCGTTAACCTCTCTCTCTCTCTCTCTCTCTCTCTCTCTCTCTCTCTCTCTCTCTCTCTCTCTCTCGCTCTATTTCAATCATTCTTTCTGTTGTACTATTAAAATACCTCAGCCTCTCGAAAGGCCAATGATGATTACAGAGTCTCTCTCCCTCTCTCTTTTTTTTTCCTACCCCTTCTCTCTCTCTCTCTCTCTCTCTCTCTCTCTCTCTCTCTCTCTCTCTCTCTCTCTCTCTCTCTCTCAGTGTGGTGCTTTTCACCAGTGCAGCCATGCAACACAAAAAAAACATAATCACCCCTTTTTTCCCTGCAACTCTTTTGCTGATAAACCGAAGCTCCTCCCCTTTCCCTAATTAACCCCTCCCCAAAAGGAATCAAACCACTAGCCCGACCCAATTTCTCGCTGGCAGGCGTGTCCACCGTGCTCCAGGCCGTGTACGTGTTTTTACCAAATGTCTCAGAATACCTCATACTAATAAAACAGCATACAGTTGTGTTGTATAGAGAGTTTATGTGTTTGACGCTTATTTTTGTTTGTATTTTTTTTTTTATCAATTCGTAGAAAAAAAAATTTGATCTTTATTTATTTTGGACGTTCGGCTTTAAAAAAAGTGCTGTGTTCTTTCGCTTATCAAAGGCAAGTTTTTTTGGAAAGCTTGCAGGAAGGAAAAGAGAAACATATTTTTTTTATTAAGGGTTGTGTTACGCTGCGTGCGATACGGAAAAAAAAAACGTAGACTATTCTTTTTTACAGGGTGAAAAAAACGATAATAAACTGCTGTGATGCCGTGTTTATATGTGTTTATATGTTTTATTTTCCACTCTTTCCCCAGTCGTGTGGTTCGGTTTGGTTTTAATTTTGTACCGATTTAAGTCTGTTGATTTGTGTATTTGTAGAAATGATAGATTTGTATATAGTAGGGTGTTTTGAAAAAAAAAAAAAAAGAAAACCAACAAAACAAAAACGTTCGGTTTTTACGTTTTTTGGCCTTCTGACGGAAGCACTGACGCGGCGATCTCTCGTGTCTCGACTGGCACGTGTACGGTTCTATGATCAAAACACTGCCAAAAACACATCTCCCTCTTACACCAACACACACACACACACACACACATACACACAAACACTGACATTACACAACTGGCCTATTATATGTGTGTGGTTGGGGGGTGGGGTGTGTGTGTGTGTGTGTGTGTGTGTGTGTGTGTGTGTGTGTGTGTGTGTGTGTGTGTTGAAGCAGTGGCACACGGGGCAGAGCCTAGACAATGAAGCAGGAAGGGTCCATGGATTGATTGACAGTTTCCTTTATTGTTCTGTTATTTGAAGCATACGTGTAAAATACAATGCCACTACACGTGTTCATAATAACCCCGCCTCCTTTGAGGCGACTTCCACCAGAGTTGTACACACTCTATGTATGATGTTCAGTGGCAGCGTTTGTTTTGCTGTGTTCTAAGTTGGACAATTACCCTCCCATATGTGTGTGTGTGTGTGTGTGTGTGTGTGTGTGTGTGTGTGTGTGTGTGTGTGTGTGTGTGTGTGTGTGTGTGTGTGTGTGTGTGTGTGTGTGTGTGTGTGTGTGTGTGTGTGTGTGTGTTTGTTGTAAACCCCTAATCCCTGTCTCTCCTCTTCTCACTTGTCAGTCTGATCATCATCGTGACAGGAGTATTGTGATATCTCGATATACATGCAATGACTTCAACACTGTCTCTTGAACAGCATGATAGTGTACGTGAATACGAATGATACCTTGGTGTGTGTGTGTTTGAATACTCAGATGCAGCGATATTTCTCTCTCTCTCACACACACACACACACACACACACACACACACACACACACTGACAGACATAACTATAGATATGCCGATGTGTTGCGGTGATACGATGCACATGAAATGAAAGATATGTCAAGACATTTACGAACAATACGTTAAATGTTCATTTTTCTATCCAATTTTCATGTCGTGTGTGAATCGTCTCCGATATCGAGATGTTGCTGTATGGGAACGTCAGTAGAGCAGTCTCACAGATGAGGACATTGATATCTTGATGTATGTTGAGATATTGATTGTGTATTGTCCGTAAACATCCCAAACTTTAAACATCTAAGAACCTCGGGAAGTCTCCTTGTGACATGTCATGCGTGAGATATCGATATCTCATTGCGAACATCGCAATATCTCGTTATATGTGAACATCGCGACATCTCTAAGTGTGTGAACATTTGGATTTGCATGAACATCACAAGATCTTGTTGTGCATGAACATCGTGATATCTCGTTGTGCATGAACATCGCGATATCTCGTTGTGCATGAACATCGCGATATCTCGTTGTGCATGAACAATGCGATATCTCGTTGTGCATGAACATCACGATATCTCGTGGTGCATGAACATCACGATATCTCGTTGTGCATGAACAATGCGATATCTCGTTGTGCATGAACATCGCGATATCTCGTTGTGCATGAACATCACGATATCTCGTTGTGCATGAACAATGCGATATCTCGTTGTGCATGAACATCGCGATATCTCGTGGTGCATGAACATCGCGATATCTCCTTGTGCATGAACATCGCGATATCTCGTTGTGCATGAACATCACGATATCTCGTTGTGCATGAACAATGCGATATCTCGTTGTGCATGAACAATGCGATATCTCGTTGTGCATGAACAATGCGATATCTCCTTGTGAATGAACAATGCGATATCTCCTTGTGCATGAACATTGCGATATCTCGTTGTGCATGAACATTGCGATATCTCGTTGTGCATGAACATTGCGATATCTCGTTGTGCATGAATATTGCGATATCTCGTTGTGCATGAACATCGCGATATCTCGTTGTGCATGAACATCGCGATATCTCCTTGTGCATGAACATCGCGATATCTCGTTGTGCATGAACATCACAATATCTCGTTGTGAATGAACAATGCGATATCTCCTTGTGCATGAACATCGCGATATCTCGTTGTGAATGAACATCGCGATATCTCGTTGTGCATGAACATCGTGATATCTCGTTGTGAATGAACAATGCGATATCTCCTTGTGCATGAACATCACGATATCTCGTTGTGAATGAACATCGCGATATCTCGTTGTGAATGAACATCGCGATATCTCGTTGTGCATGAACATCGTGATATCTCATTGTGCATGAACATCGTGATATCTCATTGTGCATGAACATCGTGATATCTCATTGTGCATGAGAATATTGCTTTGTTGTTGTGCATGAGGATCTTACTATCTCATTGTTAGTAAGGATATCGGTATCTGGTGTGTGAAGATAGCGTTATCTCTGTGTGAGGGAATATTTTACTATCTCGTTGTACATGAGAATATCACTATCTCATTGTGCATGAGGATATCACTACCTCGTTTTGTATGAGGGTATCACCACCACGCTGTATGTGAGGATATCACTATCTCGTTCTACCTGAGGACATCGCTATTTTGTTATGCATGAGAATATCACTATCTCGTTGTGCATGGAGATATTGAGATCTCGTTGTTGTGAGAATATAGCTGTCTGTAAATGATGATATTACTATCTCTTTGTACGAGAGGATAATCTCTGTCTCTGTGTATGTGAGAAGATTGTTATCTCGTTGTACATGAGGATCTCGCTACCTCGTTGTGAGGGAACATCCCGATGTCCAGATGTATCTGAATATTGCATATTGGACATTATAATATCTCTGTGCATTAAGACATTAATATCTCGTGGTTGGGGATCACATGCAGATCTCGAGAGTGAACATCACAAGATATCTCGTAACGGCAAAATATCGGTATCTCGTTTTGTTTGAACGTACCCCGTTCGTAACGTGAAGGTCTTCACGCGCCACGGTGAGGGATCGCTCGGGTTATTGTTCGTCCCCGTCCCAGTTGGTTGTCGCGGAAAAGGAGTTTCCTGTTTGATACGAAGGCCTGGCTCTGTGTGTGCCCTACAATATTTTGAGCGCCTATGACAATCATCTGGAAAAGACACAAAAAAAAGATTTTCTTCCTCTTCATCTTTTTATCTTTTTTTTTTCGCTTCCTTTTACAGTCCACAATGATGTGAGCTTCTACTTCTTTTTTTCCAAGCAATGATTATGTTTCGCAGAAATTAGCTTTTTCTTGTCCCCAAAGCAGTGACTCGAACTGCATGGTTCCAGTTTACCAGCTGAGCACTTCACAGTTTTACGTTTTATTTATCGCTCTTTTTGTCTCTTCTGTGCTTTTTTTTAATCTATTCGGTGTCTGGTAAAGAAAAAGACAAAGAAAAAAAAACGAGAGCGATGCACTAGACGTCCTTCTCCGGTTGTGTTTCTGTGATGCCTTACTTTTATTTTGCGTTTAATGTGCTTTTTCTTTCTCATCTTTCTGACTTTGCCCTCCCTCTCTCTCTCTCTCCCTCTCTCTCTCTCTCTCTCTCTCTCTCTCTCCCTCTCTCCCTCTCTCTCTCTCTCTCTCTCTCTCTCTCTCTATCTTTCTCGCTTTCTAATTTCTTTCTTTCTCTCTGTCTCTTGTTCTCTGCTGTGCAATATCATCAACTGTGTTTGCTAAGCAAGAAAAAAAGTGGGAAAAAAAAACAAGAAGCAAGTGATGATGTCATCATGCTTTTTTTCAGTGTTGAAATGTTTCAGCATTTCTGTAGTCACAAAAAAACAAACATGTAGAAAAATAAAAACTGTTGGGTTTTTCCAGCACCGCAAGTTTGTCCTTCTGATTCATTTCTGTCCACTAAAAAAAATAAAGTGCAAAAGTATTCACCCTCCTTTTGAACTTTCCCAACATTGTGTGGTGAAAAGTCATAAATGAGCTATAATGGTAAGTGGTAAGTCACTGGTGAAGCCTCCGGGTTACTGATCAGAAGGTCAGGAGTTCAAGCTGCCAGTCTTGGGCTCTTGAACAGGTCCTCAACCCTCTGTGCTCCAGCTGTATGAGGAGGTATGCAAAGAAAGAATTTTGCTGTAATGTAAATGTGACAAGTAAAACTCTCTCTCTCTCCATTTTTACTCCAATGCATTTATTTGTATTATAAGAAGTCACATGATCACAGTATAAAAAGACCAGTTCCAGGAAGAGTTTGTTAAGGACGTAGTGGAACACCTGACTTCACAAACTTTTAGCACAAATTTTGAGACACAGAGTACCAGATTTATTCCTTCCCTCGATCCAGGAGACCCCAGGCCTATTCCAGAATGATAATGCTCCTGTGCACAAAGCCAGCTCCATCAAGATATGCTTTACATGTGTTGGAGTGGAAGATCTGCTACTATAGAGCTCCAACCCCATCTGGGATTAATGTGAACAATGACTGCACCTCAGGCCTCCTCACCTCACCTACATCAGTACATGACTTTACCTTTGTTGCTGAATGAATCTCCACAAAATCTCCACAAAATCTAGTGGAACATTTTCTCAGAAGTGTGGAGCAATGGGGACTTTTGGCCTTTTGGTGTGTCAAAACATGTCCTGGGCAAAACCTTTTACAATGATTGATCAGAGTTCGGACTCTGTCCACAGCAGTGCGTCCACCAAAGCTGGGTAAAGAGTAGATTAATCAGAGAATATCTAAACTGCTAACAGGAACACTGAATGTTTTGGAGAGATACACAGCTCAGAGAGGACAAGATGTTTACAGGATAATTGTAGCTTAGACACAACACTGAGTTATACAATATCCCTTTCAGAATGAAACCAATTCAAATAATATTGGGCTTAAAGCAAAACATTACTTTGTGTAAAAACAAACATTATTACTTGCTGTGAAACATGGTGGTGGTAACATCATATACACCAGCAGGGACTGGAAATTCTACACACACTGCCACAACCATATTGGCTTTGTGGATGTTTTTTTTTTACAAAAATGAGAGAAATACGCAAAAAGAAATAATTGCTGTGGGAAAGAGAAACATGACAGGATTTGTTTAAATAATGACCACCAGGGGGCGCCGTTTGTTAATTTAAATGAAATAATTTGTGAAACTGCACGATTTGACAAATTGAAGATTAAATTCACAATCACAACCAATGTGAATCATCAATTATTGTAAATAAATGTTATAAAACCATTTCAGCAACAAACACGGTTTGTTTAATAGTGTATTAAACCGCAACTGTGCACCTACATCATCTGGAGCACTTGTCTGGAAGAGGCAAACAAACCCTTTCCCAGGTTGAGAAAAGCTATGAAAGAGCTATTCGGGGATGGCTGACCTCCTCACAATGTCTGAAAAATTTATTTTTAAGAATGTCCGAGACCAAATCAATTTCTCTTCCTCCTTAGGCATAAAAAAGTCTAACTCAGATTCATATTAATGTGTGCAGAGCTACACATGTTTTGCTAGTTGAACTCGGCTGTAACAGTTTCCCTCTGACCAACCAATCAGAGGACGGAAAAATGCTATTCTGGGACAGCGAGCTGCCCTGTGAGGAGAATCTGAAATATGCCTGGTTAAAGAAACAGATTAATTGATAATATTCTCTGAGGTAAAAAGTCCAGCAGTACTGATTCTGAAGGCTCTGGGCAGATTAGATTGACATGGCAGCACATAGAGACTGAAATCTGATTAGACAAAAAAATCTAACATCCACATATACGTACTGAAGCAGTGCAGCCGAGAGAAACACTACGACATGAAGAGAATAAACTGTTGGAATAAATTAATACAATTTAATGGAACAAATATTTGAATTTATGTTGTAAATGTAGGTCAGAGCTTCTAATAGTGTTTCGACCAGCAGAGATATGATGTGGTTTTATATTTAAAACCACAAGATGGCAGCAGAGTGACCAAAAAATGAACACTACTAAGTTTGCAAAATTATGTTTCTCATTTAATTTTAATTATTTAGGATTTCCAATAATTAAATGTGTCAAGTCAAATATTAATAACAATAGTCATTCTAAATGTGTCTCCTTCCTTTAATTTACTTCAATCAGAGTTTAGTGGATCTTATTATTAAGACTACATTGTGTACAAGAATGTTAAAAATGTTTAATGCATGTATAATATTCATTTTTCTCCTTAAAATATTTCTTATATGAAAGAAATTTATTCATAAGAATAATTTGACCAACCCAGCCTTTAGTGATACACAAGTCAGGTCACTCTTAGTGTCGATCTCTAACCCGGATAAATGTGGAGTTTTGTGTTATGAAGGACATCCAGTGTAAAACATGTACCAAATCAAAATGCAGATAACAAATCAGAATTTCATACCGGATCGGTCGAAGCCCAGGTTACTAACGACCAACACAGGTATCGTTAACCAACAGTGGAATTTGGAGAGATGGAAGACATCTACAGAGACAGCAGGGAAAGGAGAAGTGGAGGAGAGTGGAGGTTCGGGTTGGTACTTTAAATGTTGGTACTATGACTGGTAAAGGGAGAGAGGGAGCTGATATGATGGGGAGGAGAAAGGTAGATATGTTGTGTGATCAGGAGACCAAGTGAAAAGGGAGTAAGAGCAGGAACATTGGAGGTGTTTAAACTGTTTTATCATGGTGTGGATGGAAAGAGAAATGGTGTAGGGGGGATTCTGAAGGAAGAGTACAGTAAGAGTGTAGTGGAGGTAAAGAGAGTTTCTGATAGGGTGATGAACGTGAAGCTGGAAGCTGAAGGGGTGATGATAAATGTCATCAGTGCCTATGCTCTATGCGTGCATATAATTAAAGCAAATGTAAAAGACAGAGTAGTATAGAGACGGATAGAAGAAGGAGAAGAAGACTGTATGTATGTATGTATGTATGTATGTATGTATGTATGTATGTATGTATGTATGTATGTATGTATGTATGTATGTATGTATGTATGTATACACAGTGCCTCTCAACTCTCAAAGTATGGGATTTTGAGACACATGCAGGTTCCTTCAAAAAACTAGGTAAAGCGCAAGAACACATTGTGCCTGAAGTGTAAATTGTGTTGAAGTGTACTACTTACAAGTAACCGCTAGATGGTAGCAAAGTCCAGATGAGGACAGAGCAGCGCCATCTCGTTTATTTCAGTAGATGGCGCTGTGTTTTATGTGTTTTATATCGACAGTTTAACGACCTGAAGTATTGTTTGAGATGTTTTTTTTTTAACTCCAAATCACTTAAAAACTTTTCTATCGTTCTCTTTATATTTCATCTGTAGTGAAGTGTACCTTTTTAAACAAAGATTTTCATTAAATCATAATTTATCCTCAGTAGAATTATTCAGTGGTTTGACTTCTTCCATTAGAGGACATAAAACAGTGGTTAAATATTCAACATAAAATAAAAATCGAATATTACAGGTTTCTCTTAAGTTAAATAACCGCAAATGTCTCACTTTCTAGTGTCACTAAGACATTCTGTACATTTTCTTTCTTTTTTTTTTTAGGATATCTGATATACCGCACATACTGCACAAACATAGATAGATAGATAGATAGATAGATAGATAGATAGATAGATAGATAGATAGATAGATAGATAGATAGATAGATAGATAGATAGATAGATAGATAGATAGATAGATAGATAGATGTGTTCTGTAAATTATGTTTCCTACTGTCAGTACTGTTGTATGATCACTGATTTGTACTGTACAGGGGATACGTGTACTGATTATTAAATAATTTATTTGGAACTAAGAACATGTTTACACAAAGATGTGTGTGTTGTTTATGTTGTGTCTCATGAACTTGATGTGTTTGATGTTGATGTGTTTGATGTAGTTGTTGTGTATTATGATGATGTTTTTGATGATAGTGTTTGATATTGTTGTTTTTGTTATAGTTAAGTTAAATATTGTTAAGTTAAAGTTGTTTAATGATGTTAGTGTTTGATTATTTAGTGTTGGATGTTGTTGTGTTTGTTGTTTTGTCTGATGATGTTGCTGTGTTTTATGATGTCATTGATTATGTTGTGTTTGATGTTGATGTGTTTGTTGTTGTGTCTGATGAGGTTAGTGTATGATAATGTGATTGTTGATGTGTCTATTGTGTTTGGTGCTGCTGTTGTAGATGATGTTATTGTTGTTTGATGAATCTGTTATTGTTGTGTTTGATGATATCGCTGTTTAAAATTGTTGTGTTTGATGTTGTTGTGTTTGATGTTCCTGTGTTTGATGATATTGTTGTGTTTGGTGCTGCTGTTGTAGATGATGTTATTGTTGTTGTTGGAAGGTATTGTTGTGTTTGGTGCTTCTGTTTCAGATGATGTTAGTGTTGTTTGATGAAGCTGTTATTGTTGTGTTTAATGATATCGCTGTTTAACATTGTTGTGTTTGATGTTGTTGTGTTTGATGTTCCTGTGTTTGATGATATTGTTGTGTTTGGTGCTGCTGTTGTAGATGATGTTATTGTTGTTGATGTAAGGTATTGTTGTGTTTGGTGCTGCTGTTTCAGATTATGTTATTGTTGTTTGATGAAGCTGTTATTGTTGTGTTTAATGATATCGCTGTTTAACATTGTTGTGTTTGATGTTCCTGTGTTTGATGATATTGTTGTGTTTGATGTTGTCGTGTCAGATGTTGCTATATTTAATGCTGTTTGATGACGTGTCTTTTCTGTTTGATGTTACTGTTGTGTTTGATGTTTTTAGTGTTGTGTCTGATGTTGGTGTCTGATGTTGTTTTGTCTGATGCTGATATATAACGCTGTTAATTAGCTGATTGATATGTTGTGTTTTTTTGCTCGAATATGATTTAAATATCCGCTCTCTGAAACCACCGATGCAGAGCAGGAAGCGGAACCGGAAGTAGCGCCAGGAGGAGGCGGAGTCCTGGTCACGTGATTAGACAACCAGTCTCTTAATGTTTTGACAAGCGGCTCTGAGGAGCAGAAGATCCGGAGAGAGCATCAGCTGATTGTCCGTGATTATTATTATTATGATGATGATTAGGAGGAGGACGAATGTGGTGGTTATAACGCTTCATGGCGGTGTAGCGGATCATCAGACAGTCTTTAATCTTTAGCTGGAATGCTTCCGGGTGGGTTAGTTAACTGGTTTTGAACTAACCAGGTTGTTGAGTGTATTTAACTTAGTGAAGATTCTGTACACTGAAGATGAAGATGGTTGATGAGACAGCTGGCATGGCCGGATAAACACACACTCACACACACACATGGAGTGTTGATGGACTACTAGAGTCGCAGTGAAGATCTCGAGGCTTTGCTGCAGCTGTGTGTGTGTGTGTGTGTGTGTGTGTGTGTGTGTGTGTGTGTGTGTGTGTGTGGGGTCAGATCTTGGTATTAGAGCTTCAACCAAGGTGTCATGATGTTGGCATGGCCGTGAAACGATGGACACACACACTGTCTCTTACACATGTATAAATAAACACACTCTCACACACACACACTCTGCAGCTTTGAACAAGGTGACTTTTCTGAATAATCCTGTGTTGCACGGACTGGAGAGCGGATCTTCTGAGTGTGTTGGAGCTGCTGGAGATCTGATGGTGTGTGGATGTCCAGAGGTTTGAAGGAGACGCTGGGAGAGAGGTCGAAGAGCCGGGGATTGAAGCGTGAAGACGGAGGACGGAAAAGAGGCGAGCTGGAGGACGACACGGAGACAACCATGAAGACCGAGAGAGGTAAACATGCCGTGTGTGTGTGTGTGTGTGTGTGTGTGTGTGTGTGTGTGTGTGTGTGTGTGTGTGTGTGTACGGATACATGTGAAAGGATTTGTGGATTCAGGTTTGGTTTGGAAAATACTATCAGTGTGATCAAAAGAAAATGTTGAAAGGATGGTGTGTGTTTTGGAGATTAGTACACCAGTGTCACTGATTAATTGGTTTCCAGGAATGATTAAAGTGTGTGTGAGTGTGCGTGCAAGTGTGTGTGTGAGTGTTTTTTTCTTTAGTGTTTGTGTGTTTTATAATAGAGGAACAAAGCGTCTTGCAGGATTTTGTTTTTGGCGCCCACTAGCGGCGTCTTATATATGTGCGTTCATGCATGTGTGTTTGCGGTACATTGTTTTACACACACACACACACACACACACACATACACACATACACACACATATATGTGGACGTCATGAAAACTTTGTGTGAGTGTGTGTGTGTGTTAACAAATAAACCTTAAACTCAGAGCCAATAAAGTGTGCTAACACACTATTCTCTTTTTCTCAAACCACACTCTCTCACTTACTCAAGGGCAGGAGTTCCAGGTTTGTGTCACAACAAGATCCAATTTCGACCATGTGTGGATTATGACTGTTGTTTCAGAGGGTGTTCTAATACTTACTAATGGTCAAATCATACCCTCATTGTAAAAACAGTTTACAGGCATAGAGCACACACACACACACACACACACACACACACACACACACACACACACGTTATATTTTGTACAAAAGTATGCTAAATACAAAAGCGCACTTTATTCAAATAAAAATTGTAAATATGGTATAGGGAAGCGAAACTGTTCAAACCCCAGAATCACAAAGCTGGCAGTCTTGGGGCCCTTGAGCAACTTTTCAGGCCCTTCAGAAGTGCTGTATCATGGCTGACCCGGGATTCCTAACATTTCTGGGATATGTGAAGAAAGAATTGTATTGTAATGTACGTGTGACGAGTAAAAATGAATACCGTGTACGGAAGTGCGACATTTTTCGCTTGTGTATGATGACCTCTAGACGATTAGCCGAGCTGGTGTTTACTCTATCGTGTGCTTGTATAAGCTGCACCCACTGAATTTGACAAATATTTTTTATTTTGAATATAAATAAGCCGTGCCTGTCTATAAGCTGCAGGTGTCTACACTGAAACTAATGAACTTTACACAGGCTTTAATGAAAGACAGTGCCTGTTACACGGTGTAACAGGTGAAAGATGTTGTGGCTCCTTTAAGAGCAGAGCGGTATTTTGGGAATAGCCTGCCGCATTCTTCCGGTATTACTGCATGTGTGCAAGACTGAGGAATATGTCCTTATTATATTCTGATGCTCATTTCTAAGTTTCTTTGACTAAACCGTAACGCTGTTGCCAAGAAAAATAAAAAAGCACGAGTTTTGGAAACCTGTCTGTGCTCATATGATTTCTGTTGTAACTGGAGTTAGTGAGCTCTCCCTTCACCCAGACTCAACGCGTTACAACGGCTTGTATCTAAACAGTAGCCTACCAAGAAAGTCATTGTTCACTGTCTTCCTCCTTCCTATCACAACTATTTCTCTCAGGAGTTTATCTTTTGGCATCGTCGTGCGTTTAAAAAAAAATTATTTAATGTTTTTTCTCCCGATGCCGTGCAGCTCAGAACACAGGTGAGGTGCGTTTTTTTCGTTTCCGTTCGGAAATTTCATTGGTCTGATGTTATGGGGTTCAGTTTTTTGGCTTGAAGTTTGTATAACCGGGAAAAACCCAGGAAAAATCCATAAATTAGCCGCTTCGTTGTTTAAGCCGCGGGGTTCAAAACGTGGGGGAAAAAGTAGCGGCTTATAGTCCGAAAAATTCGGTAATAGGAATTAGCAATATAGTGTATGTAATGTAGTGTGTATATGTCTATCAGTGGTAAAGTAAGAAGTAGTGATACTGAGGTATTGAGACATCACTAGCTAGGCAGGTGATTAGCTGTGTAGCCCGAGTATATAGTTGAGTAAGAAATGCCAGTGTGTTAGCTTGGACAGGGCGTACTTATCGATGCCGATCACTTTGAATGCAGTGTCTTTTGAGCGCACGGGTCGTTCCTATTGTTAGCGTTAAAAGGCCTCATTCTGTCGTTGGGGGTGAACAAACCTTTGCACTCGATCACACACTGACCCAGATTTGTTAGAGGAACAGGTGTCATGGCACAGATTCGACTCCTTTGGATGACACTGTTGGGAAGTACGAGAGCGTCATTTAAAGACTGTGTGTGTGTGTGTGTGTGTGTGTGTGTGTGTGTGTGTGTGTGTGTGTGTGTGTGGTTTCAGAATACACTCGGATTTGTAACAGGATCGTGTGGAATCTCGCCATGAGACCACAAATCAATTCAGCTCCACTGATCGACTTCCGTTCGATGCGGTAAACAAAACCGTGTTGTGATTCAAGCCATCAATTCGTGTGTGTGTGTGTGTGTGTGTGTGTGTGTGTGTGTGTGTGTGTGTGTGTGTGTGTGTGTGTGTGTGTGTGTGCGCGTGTGTGTGTCTTTTTTAAAAATAGATAAATAAAAATCTGGTTTACTTTATATAGTGCTTCCGTGAAGGTTTTTGAGTTGCTATATTTGCGGTAGTTTTTAACCGTTTATTGCTACATAGGATGTTCACACACAAAGTCGGTTCCTGTTCTCACGTATACGCTATAGTGGCGATAAACGATCGCTCTTTCACCGTCCTTCATATGTTTTCCTGAAGAAAACTTCAAGACGGCTTTACACAGAATTGTTCTAATTTATTTATGTGGAGCTGTTACTTTGGAAACGGAGAAGGTTGTAGAGTGTAGGTTGTCTGCTAGCTGCTAGCTTCTCAGAACTCAGAACATGGAACAATGGTGTGTGTGTGTGTGTGTGTGTGTGTGTGTGTGTGTGTGTAAGTAATATGAGCCTCAGAACATATTGTGTGTGTGTTCTCTGTGGAATGCAGGCCATGTGGAGACAGCAGGATGATGTCACTTCAGTCAGCTGGTAGTTTCTGGGCGTCGTTTCTAAGATAGAAGTTTTCCTGTGGTGTGTGTTTTGATCTGATCTCCTCCCTGAGCTAAAACACACACACACACACACACACACACACACACACACACTCCACCCAGAGAGATGGATTAGACGTGTTAACAGCTGCTAATGTCCACATGGACTTCCTGTTTGAGACCCCAGTGTGATCTCCAATCTGTTTTCCAACTAAACACAGAGCTTTAACCAAACTCATATATAACCTACCTGTCCATCTGTCTAATCTCACTCACCTCTCATATACAACCTGTCTGTCTAATCTCACTCACCTCTCATATATAACCTGTCTGTCTAATCTCACTCACCTCTCATATATAACCTGTCTGTCTACCTGTCTAATCTCGCTCACCTATCATATATAACCTTACCTGTCTAATCTCGCTCACCTCTCATATATAACCTTACCTGTCTAATCTCGCTCACCTCTCATATATAACCTGTCTGTCTAATCTCGCTCACCTCTCATATATAACCTGTCTGTCTAATCTCACTCACCTCTCATATATAACCTGTCTGTCCATCTGTCTAATCTCACTCACCTCTCATATATAACCTGTCTGTCTACCTGTCTAATTTCGCTCACCTAGCATATATAACCTTACCTGTCTAATCTCGCTCACCTCTCATATATTACCTGTCTGTCCGTCTGTCTAATCTCACTCACCTCTCATATATAACCTGTCTGTCTAATCTCACTCACCTCTCATATATAACCTGTCTGTCTAATCTCACTCACCTCTTATATATAACCTGTCTGTCCGTCTGTCTAATCTCACTCACCTCTCATATATAACCTGTCTGTCTAATCTCACGCACCTCTCATATATAACCTGTCTGTCTGTCTGTCTAATCTCACTCACCTCTCATATATAACCTGTCTGTCCGTCTGTCTAATCTCACTCACCTCTCATATATAACCTGTCTGTCTAATCTCACGCACCTCTCATATATAACCTGTCTGTCTGTCTGTCTAATCTCACTCACCTCTCATATATAACCTGTCTGTCCATCTGTCTAATCTCACTCACCTCTCATATATAACCTGTCTATCCGTCTGTCTAATCTCACTCACCTCTCATATATAACATGTCTGTCTGTCTGTCTGTCTGTCTGTCTGTCTGTGTATACTGACACACATCTTATATATAAACTATGTATGTCTCTGTCCTCACACATTTCATACATAACATGCCCTTTTTTACATAACCACATCCTCATCTAGATGCAAACAGAATATTGACATCACTTCCTGTGTGGCTCTGATCTTTTTGTTTGGTTCTGGCTGTGCTGTTTCTCTCTCTCTGTCTTGTTCTTCTCTTGGTGGCTGTTCTCAGGTCAGTTTTGTCGTCACTGCTCTGATAATCAGGCCCCGATTAAAGATCTCAGACCTGCTCCTGAAGCTGCAGATGAAGAACCATCTGGACACCGTAGGTTCTTCGCTTTAAGAGACGAGCTCTAGCTGTGTTGTGCTTTTAATAGAAGGTGTGTGACTTGGCACGGCCTCGCCAACACCACACTGACCACTCGCTCCTGAAATACCAGCCTGGTCACAGACTCACCACGGGTCACCATGTTAACACACTGCAACATGACCCTCACATGTGACCCAAAATAACACGTTTCTTTCAGTTTAAAGATCCATCAAACAGGGCATGTAGCAAACATGACCACCCTCTCAATCTTACCATCCTGACATGTTTATTACTACTGTATACCAGAACGTCTCCACCTGCATGGATCCTGGAGCTTTATCTACTCACTGTGTCTGTCTGTCTGTCTGTCTGTCTGTCTGTCTGTCTGTCTGTCTGTCTGTCTGTCTGTCTGTCTTAACCTGGATCCTCCTTGTTCCAGCTCAGTTCCTGGTAATCGTCATATTAGCATTTAGCATTTTCATACCCAGTAATGAAGAAACAAAGCTTTAAGCTCCACCCACTTTACAGTCACATGACATTTGTGGCATATATCTTTCTTTGTCCTTTTTATATATTTTTTGCTCTTCCTTTCTATCTTTTTTCTTCCCTTACATCTGTTTTTGTTTTTGAGTTTATTCCCTTTCTTTCTTTCTTTCTTTCTTTCTTTCTTTCTTTCTTTCTTTCTTTCTTTCTTTCTTTCTTTCTTTCTTTCTTTCTTTTCCATCCATCTTTCCTTCCTCACTTCTTTCTTACATTTTCGAACTCTTGTGTCTTCTTTTAACCTTTGCTCATGCTTGTACTCTGTATTTCTCTCTTTTCTTTCCAACTATCCATCCATTTATTCTTCCTTCCTTCTCTTTCCACTATTTTTCGAGAAACAGCACTGGCCAGATATTTCTATATCTTTTTCTCTCTCTGTTTGTCTTCCTTTCACTTATGTTTTCCATCTATCCATCCATCCATCCATCCATCCATCTCAGGTCAGTTTTGTCATCTCTGGTCAGATTTTTTTGGTTCCAAATGAAAGATCTCAGTTGTTCTTCTGAAGATTGTGTTGTATTGAATTCTCAGAGAGAGAAACGACCTGAAAGTGTGTGCTGTAACACACTCCTGCAGTACGGATGTATATTGAGACGTGTAAAGTCAGATTTTCCAGCGAGTGGCCGTCAGGGTGGTGTGAGGTGCTCAGGTGCTGAGATGCTGAGATACTGAGATGTGGACGTGACCTCGCACCAGACTTTCATTCATTATTCAGCCTGAATCAGGTGTGTTTGAGGAGAAACTCTAAACCGCGCTCTGCTTCAGCTTCACGTGTCCGTTTCATCTGCAGGGTTTTTCTGTCGCATCACGGCTGCGAATTTCACAATATGATTTTGGCCACGCCCACTTTTCAGATTATGAGACCAATCACGATCGTGGCATGGTGGCAGATAATTTAACCTCGTTTTAAGATAGAGCTTTAAGCGAAAGGCTGAGCTCATTTCACAGACGAGAATAAAAACCCCTGACGTCTAACGTTTAGATTTTTAATTAATAAAAATAATAATGATTTTCTGAATGATTAAATGATTGAACGACACTGGAGACTCCTTCCAGACATGTTACAGAAACATCTCCCTGCTTCCCCTCACCCTATCAAGAGCTGTTGCTATGGAAACCTTAACGTATTAGATCGCGTGTGATTCGCAAGTGGACTATTGTCAGAGCTCCTGCTATAAAAAAAATGAATCAACACCTTCTGACCAATCAGAAGCAAGCAAAAAAAATACAGAAGAAATTCACATTTTATTTGTCACATACACATTCATAGTTTCATAATTAGTTATGTAATTATTATTGCATAATTATTATGTTGTTTTAGGGCACGCTGATGAACAGGAAGTGCTCTGATGACGTCTCGTTCTTTTGTTCCTTTGTTTTGAGCATCACCCAGAAAAATCAGCCATGAGTCACAGCACCTCTTTTTGTTCTTTTCTTCCATATTATCAATAAATTGTAATAATAGACAGAAATTCCAACTTTTTCAATAAACAGTGTTTCTTTGACATTCGGACCGAAATTTTAAGAATCGCGTGACTGATTCACTGAGACCGCACACAGATCAGCTTTACTGGAAAACCACTTCAGGCTATTATCGTGTGTGTGTGTGTGTGTGTGTGTGTGTGGTGTTGAAATTATTTAAGCAAATTTCTTTCCCTCTAGAGCTTTGAAAACCAATAAACCTATTACTTTTATTTGTTTTTTGCGGGTTTTTCGCATTTATTTTCCTCTTTAAGATGAATTTGGAAGCAGAAAGTCGCTCGTTCATGGTGAACTACTCAAATTTCGTTAGCTTCATGAGCGTTTAATCAGGAGGGATAAATAAAATGCTGGCAACTCAAATTGCCGGATCGGAACACGATCCTATCCGATCATCACATACAGTAGGTTCATGTAAATTAATTTGTGGAGCATTTTTTTGGGCATCATCACAAAGCAGCTTGACAGGAATAAATACACAATATAGGTTCAAAAGTTTGTGGACACCTGGTCGATTGGTATTTGCTTTTTGAACATCCCATTCCACATCCTATATATAATAATCTTCTGGGAAGATGTTCCACACAATTTTGGAAATGCTCATTCAGACCGATCTTGGGTGATCGGATCCCACTGGTTCTCCCAGTGCTTTTCTAAGTTGCTTTTATATTCATGGCATTTGGCAGCATTTATACCTCTGAGCAGTTTTTTCGGGGGCCCAACAATGGATTGTTGGTGGTGCTGGGATTTAAACTCCTGTACTTCCGATCACAAGTCCAACATGCTACCCACTTGGCTACCACTTCCCCCAGACGCTCAGCTGTTTCCTGAAGTCTGTCTGTATCTGAGATAACGTTCAGAAGAACTTTCTCCAGAGGGTTGAGTGTAAGATAAAGATGGAGGCTGGTCTGATCTCGCTTCACACACGCTTCACACACACACCAGACACACACACACACACACCCTGCAGGCTGGGAGAGGTTTATCTCCAGGAGCCCATTGCTTCTGAATCATCACTCAGATCCCACCGTGTGTTAGAGACCGAGCTGCATCAGGATGATAGCCGTGTGGTCTTCTCTGTTTCTGCTCACAGACCTACGCCTACAGGCGACAAATTGTAAATGGGACAGTGTGTTAAATCGTGTGGCCTTTTAAGCTCTTTCGTTTGTGTTACTCAGTTTTAGTGTAGAATTCAGATTGTTGTGTTTACGTGAATTAAATTATGAGAGGACTGTTGAAGTTTATTTTTTAAGGATTATTTCTTTCATACACAGGGGATGTTCTGAGGATGTTGGTTAGTGTTTTATTGTAGAAGAGCACACGGTGAGTCACACAGTATGCAGCTTCCTCTAACCAGTCGAGGCGAGTCAGAGCACAAAAGATCACATGACCTCATTGTACTCTTCAGCGTTACCCTTCAGTACTTGTCTCACACCGGCTTTAAACGGGACGCCTTTCTTCCTTTCTGTCTGCCACGGCCTCATAAACAGCTGCTCATCGACTCGTGCTTTTAGCTGGAGCGATCGGTGGAGTGAAGATTTCTCACAGAACTAGTCTCAAATCATAGGATGGGCTGCCATACTGTAGGATCCAGTGAAGAATAGAGTATAATAGAGTGAAGAGTAGAGTAGAACACTGTAATGGTGTAGAACAGAGTAGAAAAGAATAGTGCAGAACAGTATATGATAGAACAGAGTACAGTGTAATATAATGGAACAGAGTATAATAGAGTATAGTAGAATAAAATGGAACAGAGTAGAATGGAGTATAGTAGAATGGAGTATGGTAGAATAGAATATAGTAGAATGGAGTATGGTAGAATAGAATATAGTATGATGGAGTATGGTATAATAGAATATAGTATGATGGAGTATAGTATAATAGAATATAGTAGAATGAAGTACAGTATAGTAGAATGGAGTATGGTAGAATGGAGTATGGTAGAATAGAATATAGTAGAAGGAAGTACAGTATAGTAGAATGGAGTATGGTAGAATGGAGTATGGTAGAATAGAATATAGTAGAATGGAGTATGGTAGAATGGAGTATGGTAGAATAGAATATAGTAGAATGGAGTATGGTAGAATGGAGTATGGTAGAATGGAGTATGGTATAATAGAATATAGTATGATGAAGTATAGTAGAATAGAATATAGTAGAATGGAGTATGGTAGAATGGAGTATGGTAGAATAGAGTATGGTAGAATAGAGTATGGTAGAATAGAGTATGGTAGAATGGAGTATGGTAGAATGGAGTATGGTAGAATGGAGTATGGTAGAATAGAATATAGTAGAATGGAGTATGGTAGAATGGAGTATGGTAGAATAGAATATAGTAGAATGGAGTATGGTAGAATAGAATATAGTAGAATGGAGTATGGTAGAATAGAATATAGTATGATGGAGTATGGTATAATAGAATATAGTATGATGGAGTATAGTATAATAGAATATAGTAGAATGAAGTACAGTATAGTAGAATGGAGTATGGTAGAATGGAGTATGGTAGAATAGAATATAGTAGAAGGAAGTACAGTATAGTAGAATGGAGTATGGTAGAATGGAGTATGGTAGAATAGAATATAGTAGAATGGAGTATGGTAGAATGGAGTATGGTAGAATAGAATATAGTAGAATGGAGTATGGTAGAATGGAGTATGGTAGAATAGAATATAGTAGAATGGAGTATGGTAGAATAGAATATAGTAGAATGGAGTATGGTAGAATAGAATATAGTATGATGGAGTATGGTATAATAGAATATAGTATGATGGAGTATAGTATAATAGAATATAGTAGAATGAAGTACAGTATAGTAGAATGGAGTATGGTAGAATGGAGTATGGTAGAATAGAATATAGTAGAAGGAAGTACAGTATAGTAGAATGGAGTATGGTAGAATGGAGTATGGTAGAATGGAGTATGGTAGAATGGAGTATGGTAGAATAGAATATAGTAGAATGGAGTATGGTAGAATGGAGTATGGTAGAATAGAATATAGTAGAATGGAGTATGGTAGAATAGAATATAGTATGATGGAGTATGGTATAATAGAATATAGTATGATGGAGTATAGTATAATAGAATATAGTAGAATGAAGTACAGTATAGTAGAATGGAGTATGGTAGAATGGAGTATGGTAGAATAGAATATAGTAGAAGGAAGTACAGTATAGTAGAATGGAGTATGGTAGAATGGAGTATGGTAGAATAGAATATAGTAGAATGGAGTATGGTAGAATGGAGTATGGTAGAATAGAATATAGTAGAATGGAGTATGGTAGAATGGAGTATGGTAGAATGGAGTATGGTATAATAGAATATAGTATGATGAAGTATAGTAGAATAGAATATAGTAGAATGGAGTATGGTAGAATGGAGTATGGTAGAATGGAGTATGGTAGAATGGAGTATGGTAGAATGGAGTATGGTAGAATGGAGTATGGTAGAATAGAATATAGTAGAATGGAGTATGGTAGAATGGAGTATGGTAGAATAGAATATAGTAGAATGGAGTATGGTAGAATAGAATATAGTAGAATGGAGTATGGTAGAATAGAATATAGTATGATGGAGTATGGTATAATAGAATATAGTATGATGGAGTATAGTATAATAGAATATAGTAGAATGAAGTACAGTATAGTAGAATGGAGTATGGTAGAATGGAGTATGGTAGAATAGAATATAGTAGAAGGAAGTACAGTATAGTAGAATGGAGTATGGTAGAATGGAGTATGGTAGAATAGAATATAGTAGAATGGAGTATGGTAGAATGGAGTATGGTAGAATAGAATATAGTAGAATGGAGTATGGTAGAATGGAGTATGGTAGAATAGAATATAGTAGAATGGAGTATGGTAGAATAGAATATAGTAGAATGGAGTATGGTAGAATAGAATATAGTATGATGGAGTATGGTATAATAGAATATAGTATGATGGAGTATAGTATAATAGAATATAGTAGAATGAAGTACAGTATAGTAGAATGGAGTATGGTAGAATGGAGTATGGTAGAATAGAATATAGTAGAAGGAAGTACAGTATAGTAGAATGGAGTATGGTAGAATGGAGTATGGTAGAATAGAATATAGTAGAATGGAGTATGGTAGAATGGAGTATGGTAGAATAGAATATAGTAGAATGGAGTATGGTAGAATGGAGTATGGTATAATAGAATATAGTATGATGAAGTATAGTAGAATAGAATATAGTAGAATGGAGTATGGTAGAATGGAGTATGGTAGAATGGAGTATGGTAGAATAGAATATAGTAGAATGGAGTATGGTAGAATGGAGTATGGTAGAATGGAGTATGGTAGAATGGAGTATGGTAGAATAGAATATAGTAGAATGGAGTATGGTAGAATGGAGTATGGTAGAATGGAGTATGGTAGAATGGAATATAGTAGAATGGAGTATGGTAGAATGGAGTATGGTATAATAGAATATACTATGATGGAGTATAGTAGAATAGAATATAGTAGAATGGAGTATAGTAGAATAGAATATAGTAGAATGGAGTATGGTAGAATGGAGTATGGTAGAATGGAGTATGGTAGAATGGAGTATGGTAGAATAGAATATAGTTGAATGGAGTATGGTAGAATAGAATATAGTAGAATGGAGTATGGTAGAATGGAGTATGGTAGAATGGAGTATGGTAGAATGGAGTATGGTAGAATGGAGTATGGTATAATAGAATATACTATGATGGAGTATAGTAGAATAGAATATAGTAGAATGAAGTATGGTAGAATGGAGTATGGTAGAATAGAATATAGTAGAATGGAGTATGGTAGAATAGAATATAGTAGAATGGAGTATGGTAGAATGGAGTATGGTAGAATAGAATATAGTAGAATGGAGTATGGTAGAATGGAGTATGGTATAATAGAATATAGTATGATGGAGTATAGTAGAATAGAATATAGTAGAATGGAGTATGGTAGAATGGAGTATGGTAGAATAGAATATAGTATGATGGAGTATAGTAGAATAGAATATAGTAGAATGGAGTATGGTAGAATGGAGTATGGTATAATAGAATATAGTAGAATGGAGTATAGTAGAATAGAATATAGTAGAATGGAGTAAGGTAGAATGGAGTATGGTATAATAGAATATAGTATGATGGAGTATAGTAGAATAGAATATAGTAGAATGGAGTAAGGTAGAATGGAGTATGGTATAATAGAATATAGTAGAATGGAGTATGGTAGAATGGAGTATGGTAGAATAGAATATAGTAGAATGGAGTATGGTAGAATGGAGTATGGTATAATAGAATATAGTATGATGGAGTATAGTAGAATAGAATATAGTAGAATGGAGTATGGTAGAATGGAGTATGGTATAATAGAATATAGTATGATGGAGTATAGTAGAATAGAATATAGTAGAATGGAGTATGGTAGAATGGAGTATGGTATAATAGAATATAGTAGAATGGAGTATGGTAGAATGGAGTATGGTATAATAGAATATAGTATGATGGAGTATAGTAGAATAGAATATAGTAGAATGGAGTATGGTAGAATGGAGTATGGTAGAATAGAATATAGTAGAATGGAGTATGGTAGAATGGAGTATGGTAGAATAGAATATAGTAGAATGGAGTATGGTAGAATGGAGTATGGTAGAATAGAATATAGTAGAATGGAGTATGGTAGAATGGAGTATGGTAGAATAGAATATAGTAGAATGGAGTATGGTAGAATGGAGTATGGTATAATAGAATATAGTATGATGGAGTATAGTAGAATAGAATATAGTAGAATGGAGTATGGTAGAATGGAGTATGGTATAATAGAATATAGTATGATGGAGTATAGTAGAATAGAATATAGTAGAATGGAGTATGGTAGAATGGAGTATGGTATAATAGAATATAGTATGATGGAGTATAGTAGAATAGAATATAGTAGAATGGAGTATGGTAGAATGGAGTATGGTAGAATAGAATGGAACAGATTATAATTGAGTAGAACAGTGTAATATAGTTATGGAACAGCACAAAGTAAAACTGGGTATAGTAGAACAGTATAATACAGTAATATTGTACATGATAGAATAAAACACAGTATAGTGAGTATAATCAGGGGATAATGGAGTGATGCAGAGTGTGAATAAGAATAGAAGTAGAATAGAATTGAGTTTGTATGAAATATATATAAGTGATAGTGTATATTAAGAAAAAAAGAAGTAGTTTCTATAGAATGTGAACAGGATTAGAGAGAAATGAACTGAATAATGTAAAGAGTAGAATTTAGAGTAAAATAAATAGTGTAACTGCGTGTAACGTGTGTTGTGTTGTGGAGAACAAGTGGCAGCATTTGTATTCTGTGTGTGTGTGTGTGTGTGTGTGTGTGTGTGTGTGTGAGAAACTCCCCAGGAGGTAAGACTATACCTGGTGTCATTACTTAACACCTGGTGTGTTCTCTCACTCAACTGGTGTTATGCAACCCCCCCCCAAAAAAAAAAAAAACCCTGCAGCTCTCTCTCTCTCTCTCACACACACACACACACACACACACACACCCACACACACACCCCATAATCCACTGATCTTGTGCAAGGGAACAAGAACACTGTAGAACACACACACACACACACATAGATGTCCTAATCAGCTGACAGTGTACAGTGGAAAAAAGGACAGTGTTACACACACACACACACACACACACACACCTGCCCTTAGGAGAAAATGAGGAATAGAAATATGAGGAAATGAATAGGATTCAGTAAAAATATTGACAGAACAGAATAGAGTTTAGTGTAACAAATAAAACACTAGTATGGAAGAAAAAAGGGCACACGTTTAAACCCGATGGAAGCGCAGTCATTTATGGAATGAAGTAGAATAGAATACGAGTAGAACGGAGAGTCACGTGAATCAAATCATCCGATGTTAATTAGAGTGGTGTTGTTTGTGAATAGAATATAGTAGAATACAATAGAGAGCAGGGTAAGTAAAGTAAAAGTGAAGTAATATAGAATAATGTGTAGTGAATAGAATAGAATAGAATAGAATAGAATAGAACAGAATAGAACAGAACAGAGTTGAATATGAATAGAATTATTTAGAGCATAAAAAAAGAATGGTGTAGACTCATGTACAGTAGAATACAAATACAATATAATGTTCTAACAGTATGGAATTGAGCATAAAAATGAATAGATTCGGGCTTCTGCTATCGATTATTTTAGTAATCAAGTTTTATACCAATTAGTCCATCGATTAATCGAGTAATCAGGTAAGAAATTTTTTTTCATTAAAGAGCGACACTAAATATAAGTAATGTCTCCTTTTTAGAAATATTAAAATTTTTATCGCTGAAATTGCAACCTGTGAAAACTAAACCCATTAAATTGCCAAATGACATCGAAATACAAACATTTTTACGTAAAAAAGTATAAATAAAAATATAAACATTAATTTCACATGTTTATTAGCGGGTGGTGCATCAGTAATACCGGGAAACGCGCTGCTTCGTGTGTAGTTAAATAGACTAAACGAAGCATCTTTTTTGTATTCGAGTTACTCGAGTAATCGTTTCAGCCTTGAATAGAAAAGTGTTGAGCATAAAAATGATTAAAATACAGTAGAACAGTGGAAATAAATAAAACTTTGAAGTCTAGCATGGACTCCAGAATAGACTAGAATATGAATAGAATACAGTTGAGTACAGTAGTATGGAATTGAGTAGAGCAGGGAAATTTGAGTGGTGTAGTCTAGTGTAGACTTCATAGTAGAATATGAATAGAATAGATTAGCATAGAATGAGCAGTGTGTTTAATAAAATTCAGCAGATTTGATTTTGTTTCTCATACACTCGCCTTCTAATTTATAAGGAAAACCTACACTTACATTTTTACTGAAAATTTCACGAATCAACAAATCACATGGCAGCTTCCAAAAATAAAATCATGCAGATTACGGAGCAGAACCCT
>NC_139583.1:1716409-1771409 GCF_946808225.1 Silurus aristotelis | reverse complement strand
TTGTTTTTTAGGATTAGGGATTCTGGGATTAGTATACTGAGGTAAATTTATACTGTGTAAAATTTTTTTAGGAATAGTGAAAATGGGATTAGTATACTGAGGTAAATTTATAAAATGTAAATATTTTTTTTAGAATTAGGGAATCTGAGATTAGTATACTGAGGTATATGTATAAAGTGTAAATAGTTTTTTAGGATTAGAGAATCTGGGATTAGTATACTGAGGTAAATTTATAAAATGTAAATTGTTTTTTTAGGATTAGGGATTCTGGGATTAGTATACTGAGGTGAATATTTTTATTAAGGTGTTTTCGCGTTAGTATATGTGGAACTTTTAAGTTCTATTTAGTAATAGAAGATTAGTGTTGTAAAGTAAATGTTATGGATGTTTTGGAGTCTACTGGGTTAATCAATAAGGGTTATGGTTGTATTTAGGGTTTATGGTATAAGAGATTAGTGTACTGAGGTAAATGCTCAGGTTTATGGTGTGTAGGGTTTAGGGGATTAATGTACTAGGGTAAATAGTATGGTTTGGTTGTTTTGGGGGATTTGGATATAGGGGATTAGTGTACTGAGGTACATTTTATGCTTTCTGGTTGTTTATTTAAAGGATTTTACATACATTTACCGTGAGTTGTTTTGGTATTCTTTTAGGTGGTTTAGTTTTTTTTTTTAAAGGGTTTAGGTAAACGTGAGTTATTTTGGAGTTGTTTAAGGGTGTTATAATAAGAAGTAAAAGTAGAAGATGATGGAATAACGGACACAGTATTAAAATCTGTCTCTGCAACGTCCTGTACACTTCAAGAAGCAGCACTCACATCTCTTCATTACTTCTTCAGTGCCGACTGAGACTCAGGATAACGTGTTATTGACAGAGAGCTGGGGAACAGTGGTGTTTTATCAGGAATCTGCTTCATAAATCAGATAAACGCCCTGAAATGTGAAGTTTGGCACCTCAGCTGTGTTCAGGCTGAACTTTATTAATGATAAAGGAACAAAAGAAACCACAGAAAGAAGTACAAACACTATGACAGCATCACATTTACATTTCTTAAATGCTGTTTTGCAATACGAGCCTTGAAGAATTTTGATGCAGATAGTTTTTCTCTGACAATCATGATCCCGATCTGGGTTAAGCGTCTAGACATTAGGTCGCAGTAACTGCACAGGGAGTTTTTTTGCATTTAGATATTTTAAGCAGTATTTTGTGTCTTTTTGTTTACGAATTAAACAGAATTTTGGCATTTTTCTCAAACCTGAGATCATATTTGACCGTTTTCACTTATCTGATTAAATGTATTGTTGTAAAAAATGTCAGAAATCTGCCAAATTAAATAATTAATGAATAAAATTTTATAAAATTATAAGCTAAAGTGCTGTTTATTCAATTAAACCTGACAATGCATATCATGTATGATATATATACAATAACATTTATTTTATATATATATATATATATATATATATATATATATATATATATATATATATATATATATATATATATATATATATATATATAGTAACATATAGGATCACTTCTGCCCCCTGGTGGTTTGGTTTGTTTTTGTTTCCTGGAAAAGACTCAGCTGTTTAAAAAAATAATACACAAAATAGGTCAGTTTACACGAACACACACACACACACACACACACACACACACAATGTCCTTCTTTCATAGCAGACCTGAACATCTTACCCCAGTGCTTTAGTGTGTTTTATGTTCTGTTAAAACACACAGTGACTTTTGTGTTTCATCAAACAGAGAATTGGACAAAAGAAATACATTATTACATTATCCAAATCACTTTTGAGCTCTGAATTATTAAACTGTAGGCAACGCCCTCTTCTCACATCTAAAATTAATTCTGCTTGATCATGCATGCTTATAAGGAAGTCTGTGATGCCACATACACATGTGTAGCGATACACATCCATCACTCGTTAGCTTTTGTAGCGGTGCCAATTTCATCATTAGACACCAAACAGACTTCTTTTTCTGCTCGGCTTAGGTGTGAATAGTTTGTGTTTTATTTAAAAAGACAAGTGTCTGAGTCTGCTGTTGTGTGTGTGTTGTGTGTTTCAGTCTTTTGTGCAGTTCTGTGGTTTTGCTGGATGTTTATTTTAGTCAGGCGGTGGCCACGGATGGCCCTGTGACGACCAGCTGACAGGCGGCGGCTAAAATTATCACCAGTGTGGTGGAAACTGGAAAAGTGGACGTGTGTGTGTGTGTGTGTGTGTGTGTGTGTGTGTGTGTGTGTGTGTGTGTGTGTGTGTGTGTGTGTGTGTGTGTGTGTGTGTGTGTGTGTGTGTGTGTGATTCATCTGGAGTGCCAAAGACAGTGCCAGATCAGATTGCCTTGTTTTATTACCTGAGAAAAAGTGAAATATTGTAATACATTAAATAGACAGATTTATTGACTATGTATCCTACTGTTGTATTGTAACATTGTATTATAAAAGCTTTAGACATAAAATTATACGTAAATTAAAAACTATCAATGTCAAAAGAAATGTTACTGTGTTGGTGTAGTTGTTAAACATAAAAATATGTTGGATTATAAAAGCTATAAAAAAAAAAAAAGCTGTAGACATAAAATTTATAGGCAAAAAAGCTATAGACATAAAAAACTAAACAAAAAGAAACAATGTTTTATATACATACAATTTATAGACAAAAAAAAAAGTTTTAGTCATGCAAAGCTATAGACATAATATTTATAGGCAAAAGTTAATTCTAAATAGAAAAAACATTATTGGCATAAAATTATAGATATAAAAGCTTTGGAAAAAATTTTTTTGGAACGTTTAAAGATAAAAACATAACCTATACACATAAAAAGGCTTAGACATTAAAGGCTATAGAAAATTTTAACCTGAAAACTATAGACATAGAAATCTCAGTTTCTGTGCATCATTGTGTACAGTGATGTTCTGAGTAATGAGGTGGATCTGGTGGATCTGGTGGATCTGGTGGATCTGGTGGAACCTGTACAACACATTATTAACATACAGTCCAGCAGGTGTAGTTCTGGTGTTCAGTGATATGAACATCCTGCTATGTGAATTAAAACACTGATCTAACCTGAATCTCAACTTTATTCCACACCAAGTTCCTCTTCACCCTGGGTCAGGTCTGTCCAGCTCTGAATAAAAACCGTTCTGATTCTTACACATCATGAAGAATGTGGTAATGATGTGGAACATGTAAGATTCAGATTATCTAAGAGTTATCACAATCACGAACAGAGCAGTACAGAAACGTTGTGTAAAATATATATATTTTTATTTAATTTCCCCAGGGTATTTTTAGTGTATTTAATGTATTTTTATGAATTTATTTTATTGTATAATTTTTTCTTTTGTTTATGTATAATTTTTTTTTTTGGTCTTTTCAGTGTATGTTTTTTCCTCAATGTATTTAATGTCTATGTATTTTATATTAACTCATTTTTTTATTTGTAGCATATTCCACCTGAAGAAATCAATTATAAATATTAAAAATAAAAAAAAATAAAATACACAGAAATGGAGAGGAACCAATTAAAATAATTAAAAACGAAAATTTATATACAATTTGAACATCAGTTGATTTATTCCTTTTATTATTATTATTTTAAAAGAAATTAGGATTTTATAAATTGACATCACAACAGACACGATATCGCAAAACTAAGCGTAGTATGAGAATATAATAAATTATGGTCATGTTTCACTTTTAAAGTGCTTTACTGATGACACACCCTCTGTAAAAATAAAAATAAAAAATATAAAAAATAAAAAACAAACTAGAAGAATAAATATATATAATATTTTTTAAAGAAATCACAATCTCAATTTGTTTCCCAGTTGAATGTGATTATTGTAAAGGCGGTTATTTGCTTCTGACCCCTGTTTCGATATCAATAAAGTATGAAAATGCTTAATTCTGTTTTTAGTTACGAATCCAGGAGGTGTGTTACTTCCTGCTGTCTTTTGTATTCTTTCTTCACCATCCTCTCTTTATCCTAGTTGCCCGTTACCATAGAAACAGCAACGAAGCATTGTGAAACTTTTTTCGTCCTGGAGAAAACATCATGTTCCGACTTTACCTCTGACTTTCACAAAGCGCTGAAACTGAAGACTCCTTCCGTAGCAGGAAGTTTCCCATCAGAGATTCAATGGCAAGAGCTGAGTTTTCAGAGTTTGTGCGTTTTTTTTAATGTTTTTTTTAATTCAAGATATTAATATCGCTGTTTGTTTGGGTTTATTTATGTTTTTTTGTGAGATCGGTGACGTGTGGGTGTGTGTGGGTGTGTGTGTGTGTGTGTGTGTGTGTGTGTGTGTGTGTGTGTGTGTGTGTGTGTGTG
Organism: Silurus aristotelis; assembly: GCF_946808225.1. Taxonomy (NCBI): domain Eukaryota; kingdom Metazoa; phylum Chordata; class Actinopteri; order Siluriformes; family Siluridae; genus Silurus; species Silurus aristotelis. Next base: position 1,767,062 of record NC_139583.1, on the reverse strand, counting down.
TGTGTGTGTGTGTGTTTTCTGTCAGAAAGTTCTGTCTGTCGTCTTCATGTTCCACTACACTGGCATCACAGCCCTGCTCTAACACACCTCACTAAACGCATCAGCTACCTGTCAGTTCCAGGTGTGTGTGTGTGTGTGTGTGTGTGTGTGTGTGTGTGTGTGTGTGTGTGTGTGAGAGAGAGAGTGTGTGAGCTGAAGTGCTGCGTCAGTGTCACTCAGCTGTCCCACTTTACTGCATTCCACACACCTTTCCTCCATGGAACATGGAAGGAATGCAGGTGTGTTCCATCACACACAGATGACAAAATGCTGGCTTTATTGGAACTGAGAAATCTCTGTTTGTGTGTGTGTGTGTGTGTGTGTGTGTGTGTGTGTGTGTGTGTGTGTGTGTGTGTGTGTGTGCGCGTGTGTTAGTGGGAAGTAAAAGAGATACGGAACCTCTGAATAAATTTTACAGAACCTATTGAGGAAACACTCCAGATTTCTGGAATGTTTTGAGGAAATAAAGAGCATTAGATCTTTTTGAAGGTGTTCTGGAAACTTGAAATGAAGGGGAATTAACGATTCAGGAAACTTTTAGGGAAAATTAACCAATCAGGAATTCTAACATCAGTTCCTGGTAGAGTTCTTGACTTGAAAAGGGAGTTATGGAAAATAGAGGAAGTGGATTGAAACCTGAATGTGTGTGTGTTTTTGCAGAAGCGGCGGAGGAGTTTTTTGAGTACGACGCAGAGGAGTTCCTGGTGTCCCTCACGCTCCTGATCACAGAAGGCCGGACGCCAGAATGTTCTGTGAAGGGTCGGACCGAGGGCCTGCACTGCCCCCCCGCGCAGTCCGGTGGACCGGTCCTCACCAAACATGAGTGCAGCGACAAACTGCCTCAGGTGACGAGAGCATCACGATTCAAAATACAGACGAGGCGTTCTCTGAGGAAATGTGTGCGCTGAAGGTTTTGGTTGTGCGTTCACAGTGTCGTCAGGCGAGAAGGACGAGGTCGGAGATCATGTTGCTATGGCGAAATCACATCCCCATCATGATCGAGGTGATGCTGCTGCCCGACTGTTGCTACAGCGATGAGGGTCTGGCCACGGACCTGAACGACCCGGCAATTAAACAGGATGCTCTTCTGCTGGAGAGATGGACACTACAGCCTGTCCCCAGACAGTACGACACACACACACACACACACACACACACACAATGTTTACATATTTCCAAATTAGCAGACCAATAATACAAAACCTTCTGAATGTGGTAATATTACACACACACACACACACACACACACACACACACACACACATTATGCTCCACAGCAGTATTACAATCTGCCCATTCATACACACACACACACACACACACACACACACACACTGTAACTACAAACCTGCGTGTACATACACATGCTTAAACACACTCCTGTACAATCCGCCTATTTTACGAGGTGGTGTCAAAGGTTTAGAGAGTAGTTTTGTAACACGCTAACAGATGGCAGCACGAGGCTGCACACACAGTCACAAGGAGCACCGACGTCAATGTACCAATAAACATCATCCTGTGTACATCGGGAGCCGTGCAACTGGTGCTATTCTGATCATGTGCGCACTCCGTCACCCTGCTCTCCTCACCGGGAGCTTCTCGTTGGAAACGACACATCTCACTTCCTCACCCACCCTACTCAATAGAGCTGACTCCTGCAGACTTCGCCTTCTTCCCGAAGTTAAAAATCCTGCTCAAAGGTCGCCGTTTTGACGACCTTAAAAAAAAATACGATCAAAAACACAATGGAAAATCGTGTGTATTGTAAATGTATATCTAACATCCTGAATGTGTCTGTGAAGATCCAGCACGAATCTCAGAAGGTGCTTGACCCGCTTTGAAAAGGAGCTTTCCAGGACACGTTCCAGAAGAACACTATAGATATATAAAGTACAAAACAGAGCGAGTCTCCAAACTTGTTGATACCGCCTCATAACACACGTACATTTAGCACAACACACCACAAAAATACGATCAAAAACACAATGGAAAACCGTGTGTATTGTAAATGTATATCTAACATCCTGAATGTGTCTAATCTAATCTGATCTAATCTAATTGCTTTTGTGTGTGTTTGTGTTCAGGAGTGGAGATCGGTTTATTGAGGAGAAGACTCTGCTGTTGGCCGTACGTTCCTACGTCTTTTTCTCTCAGCTGAGCGCCTGGCTCAGCGCCTCGCACGGCATTGTGCCCAGAAACATCCTCTATAGGTAAAACATCCTGTGTGTGTGTGTGTGTGTGTGTGTGTGTGTGTGTGTGTGTGTGTGTGTGTGTGTGTATATACACATGTTTGTACATCAAATTATAGACCTTTGTATGTGTTTAAGTTTGGTCTAAATTGCTAACATTGGCATCGCTAATGACGTGCATCCAGTAGATGAAGTGAAGGTGCACCTGAGACGTGGTCCAGGAATCCAGCAATAATCTCAACAACGAACTAGAAGCAGTGTGTCGCTTTTTTTTTCCCCTCCATGTTTCACTGAACCGTGTGTCTTGAAACAGGCTTCTGATTGGTCAATTTGAAATTCCTTGATATTTTGTTGACAAACTGCTGATCTGTGTTTGTTGTTCACATCAACGCATCATCGGTTGTCTATTCACAAAAGAATGTTTTTATGTGTCCATGAATAGATGAAGACTTGATGCTTCGATAGGCGGAGTCTGATTCCACTACAAATCTCACAGTCAAATCTTCACAGAGGTTTTATAAAACGAGGATCATACAATTTTGGTTATATAGGGGTGCTCAATGTCTGATTTCACATAGAGTTCCTGCTTTTCCACTTACATGTTCATATAAAGCCTGTTATAACAATGCTGTAATTAAAACAGCATTCGAAAAGAAAGAAGCTTTTAATTCTAAATATTTTTTAACAGGAGTGAATAAATTAAACCCCGTAACAGATTTAACTTTCCATGATCCGTGAGCGACACAGGAACCTCTCTGGTTCAGGGATTTAAATATTTAACAATGTCTGGGAGACTCTGTAAAAGTATCTTCCGTTCTAATTTTATTGTGTAAATTAATTTTTTATTGTTTTTCAGTGCACCGATGTTGCGCTTTACTTAGAGCGCGCTCGCACCTGAAATTTTGTCGAACTATTTGCTGACACGTGAAATGCAAATCCAAAATGCAAAAGTGTGGCATTTCTGTAGTTATTTATGTTATTTTTTAGCTTCGTTGATCAAAAATCTTTGGAAAGTCTAAAAGAATACAAAAGTTTTACCCTCCAACACACACACACACACACACACACAATTTGATTATTGGCCAGACTTGACAATTCTGGTTCTAGTTGGCAGACGCCCCTAATGTTTGGTCATCAGACACCTGAATGCTTAAATAAAACAATTTGTTCACGTTGACTGTTTTTTGCTCGTTGGTTTCCTGTGGTCATTTAAATGTGTGTACCTTTGCAGAATAAGTCCAGCCGACGAAGAGCTGATATGGAATTTCTCCCAGACACCATCAGAACACGCCTTTCCAGTGCCCAACGTGTCCCACAGCGTAGCGCTGAAGGTGCGGGTTCAGTCGTTGCCTCGCCAGCCCAAGTACCCCGTGTTGAAGTGCAGCATCCACTCAGACCTCTCTTTCCTTAACAAACGTAGCCTCGACCCTGCGGAGGGGCCGTTAGTTGGTGCGTACAGTCGGGGACAGACCGTCAGTGACCCTCCAAACCCCCTTAGACTTCAGACTTCATCATTTTTATGCAGACCTCTTCGCTCCCCACTACCTTCTCATGACAGAAGCAGCCCGCTAAACCAGCGTAAATGCCCCGAATCGCCCATCCTACCAGGCAAAGCCACAAAGCTACTGTTCTCCAGAACCAATGGCGTGTTGGAAAGCTCAGGAAAGACGACGAACGTGGAATTGCCGTCATCGTCTTCATCTCCGACCCGCAATTTCAAATCACTCACGAATCCCCCATTCTCAAACCCCAGCTCCAGCCCTCGCTCCTCCTCAGTTGAAACGAACCCCCTGATTGGTTCGCTGCTCCAGGAGAGACAGGAAGTGATCGCTCGCATCGCACAGAGGCTGAATTTCTGTGACCCCACATCACCTCATCTTCTTCCCGACGCTCTCTTCACACCTCCAGGGGAGGAAGGGCCATATAAGAAGACCAAAGATCCTCACAATCTCCAAACGAATGACCGAACTGGTACAAGGAACGGAGAGTGGAGCCAGACGTCTTTGTTTCAAACTCCACTGAGCCCCAGGAGCCAGTCACGAGTGGACCGAAACAAACCTGAGGAGTCCAGGACTTCACCCAAACCGACGTCTTGCAGGCGACTTCTTCTTTCGCCTGATTCAAAAGAAGGTTCTATGATCGTTGAAGCTGTTCAGGACATCTCTCGTTTGATTCAGGAACGTCTTCAGTTGTCGCAGGAGCTCCTGCATGCTAAATACAAACAATGTCGCGAGTCATCGACACCCACATCCTCGCAGAACCAAAACCAGACCCAGAACCATAGACAAAATCAGAATCAAAGTCAGACACAAAACCAGAACCACCAGCTTAGAGCCAACAGTCACACTAGCTTTGCTAACGGAACTGTAAACGTAGCCAATGGCGAAACCAGCTCAATCTTTCGAGTTCAAACTGAGACACTTGAGAGACGGACCTTGTCTGAAAACCAGAGTCAGTCTGGACTCCAGAACAAAGAATCCAGTATCACTAGACCTCAACCTCTAACACAAACCAGCCATACATACAGTGCCAAAAACGATCCCCAGACTTCTTTTCTCAACAGCCCTAAAAGTTCCCATAGCCTGAATGGAGTGGCAGGAGTCAACGAGCTCAACCACCTCCAGGACCTTCAGGACCTCCAGTTTGGGAAGGAAAACTTGGGCAGAAGAGTAGAAACACATATCCAACCAGAGTCTACAGTGCCTGGTCAGGATGAGGACCAAGATCCCTGGTCCTCCCTCTCCAGCACACCCACCAGCCTTAATACCCAACACTCCCCGAGCCCAGATTGGACTCTCAACAAGGCACACACCAAGTTGGTGAGTGTTTTTTCTGGTACTATCTTACTTTTATTTTAAAACACCTCCACAGTTTCTTCTAGTCAGCTGGTTAGTTGTGGACTAATTAATTACACAATTATAATTTTTTTTGAAAACTATTTAACGTTAGCAAAATGAAGGCTTAAAAACTAGCCATGAGCCAATAACTACTCCGAACACTGCGCTCTGGTCTCGGAATCATGCTTGTGTTTGTGGACACGTTCTTTGCAGCGCAGCTCTTAACACTGATTCTGTTGATTGTGTGTAACAGAGAAGCCCCACCTCCACACTGAAGCCATGCAGTAGTGACTGGAAGAAGCAGAACAGACACTCTATCGATGGTACGGCCACGAGAGCGTTCCACCCCTGCACCGGCCTGCCCCTGCTCTCCAGCCCGGTGAGACCTGTTCTCATGGGGGTTAAAGGGGTAGTTTAGTGCAACATCACACATACTAAACATTTCACTTCCATCACCTGAGATAATTTTAATATACTTTTTAAAATACCTGGAGGTACCTCTGAATACCTCCAAGTACCTCCATTTACCTCCAGGTATCTCTGAATACCTTCAGTTACCTAAAAATAACTTTAGGTACCTCCAAATACCTTCAGATATCTCAAAATACCTCCAGCTACCTCTAATTACCTCCAGGTACCTCCAAATACCTTCTGGTACTTCCAAACATCTTCGGGTACCTCTGATTACCTCCAGATACCCCCAGGTACATCCAGTTACCTCTAAGAACCTTCAGGTACCTCCAAATACCTTTTAAAATATCTTCAGTTCTACTCAAATACTAGAACAGTCTGAAATCTGGAGATGGTTCTAAAGATCACAGCACACAATAAGGTGATTAATAAATTTTATAAAGATTCGTTTTTGTTTTTTTTGTATTTAATGTTTTTTTTTTTTACTTGGAAAAACATTTATGAACTGCAGTTATATTTTATTCATTCAATGTAAAAAAAGAAGAGATATTTTAAAATATGAACAGAAAATATATATTTTAATTGTAGTTTTCATGAGCAGGTTTATGCTAAATAAATGGATTTAATAATTAAAAAAATATAAATAATAATAAATATAAAAAAATAAGAATTTAAACGTCATTACAGTAAAAATTGTGTGTACATCTGTGCTTAAAGTTATAGTTTAGCCATGTGTGTGTGTGTGTGTGTGTGTGTGTGTGTGTGTGTGTGTGTGTGTGTGTCATGGTATAATGTGACCCTGCTGAGTCTTTGACTCAGTTCCTGTGTGTGTCTCTAACGCCGTCCAGATTCGCACACGCTGTTTCCTGTTGCCGGTAGCGCCTCGATGTAGAGTATTATGGGCTGTATTTAGCTGGTAACGCCTCAATGTAGAGTATTATGGGCTGTATTTAACTCATTTCCTCCTTCTTGAGGCCTCGTCTGTTCTTCTGATACACAGTCATGATTACTGCAGCGTTACTCACTCGTCTGGCCGACTTACACCACATTTTATTCAGATGATTCCTGTTTTTTCTTTTTTGTTTTAAGGAATGCATTACAGTTAAATAGGTCATATTACGAGTGCAGATTTAATTTAAACCGTACCACATGACCAGGTTAGTCTTGTGTTCACACCAGACAGAAATGAAGGAAACCACAGGTATCCGTTTCCTGTAGAACGTTTTTTTCTACTGTATATGCAAATTAGATTAGGATGAAAGCAGCTGATTGGCTGCATTGAATTTTGTCTGGATTTTGATCACAGATTAATTTTTTTTAATAGAAAAATCACAAACTATCATTATTACTATTTCAAACAATATCATAAGACAGGTATTGTAGTTTCCTTTTTATCCTAGCGAACAAAAAAAAAAAGAAAAAGTAATGGCACCCACCAAAAATACATTTGTCAAAAAGTCAACGGCCACAAGAGCCAATAAATCAGAATAACTCATAATTACACGTGTTATTTGTTTACACTGTATGGATTAATAGTGTTATATGTATACACTGTGTGGCCAAATGTTTTGGGACACCTGACTTGAAAACGTTTCCCTTCACTAGAACTTGGAGACTCAAACTTTTTGGGTCTCCTGGGTTGGAAGATGTGGAAGATCTCCTGCTATAAATGCTTCCTTTTAAACACTTTTTACTGAGATGAATGAGAACGGTGTGTGTGTGTGTGTGTGTGTGTGTGTGTGTGTGTGTGTGTGTGTGTGTGTGTGTGTGTGTGTGTGTGTGTGTGTGTATAAAGGAAGCGTATACTGTAATGTGATGCTGAACTGGTGTTTTCCACTCGTCTCTTTGTTCAGGTTCCACAGAGGAGAAGTCAGACGGGATATTTTGACTTGGACACGTCTCTGATTCAGTCTAAAGGAGCACCGTGGGCTTCCAGCAAGAGGTACGAGCTCCACCGCTGACCAACTGAACATCCATAAACCCTGTGTGTGGTTTAGTTTCTCATAAATAAAGTTCAGATTTCCGTCAGCCAATCAGAACATCTGAATTTATATATATATATATTTATTTATTTATTTACATGTACATGTATAACTTTTTCAAATATAATTATTATTTATTAATTTTCTTTTATTATTATTATTATTATAATTTTATTTTTTATTGTATCACTCAGAAGTGGGCAGCAAATATATATAATATAATATTATTAGAAATATAAAATATTATTAAAAATATAAAATGTATATTATATAGTACCAAAAAAATTTGACATCCAGGAAGTTTAATTAAAAAAATATAAATAAATATATAAATTAACAAAATAATAAAACGAATTAATTATTAAAAATGAATTTCCTTTAAACTCCTGTAAGAGCACATGGGAGATTTCAGGTTTTGATGTTTATTCCTTTCGTCTTTATTGTTTCTGGAGTCTTTAGTTGAATCCTAGTCAAATTTCCAACGTTGTTTTAATTCGTTAAAATACATTTTATTGAAATATCAGACGGATGTTCGTTTCTTCGACGATCTGTAAAGCACTGAAACCTGAGGTGTTACTTTTATTAGTGTAGAACATCATTTAGATCTTTTTCTGTGTGTCATGTCTTCACTAATACACTGTTGTGGCCAAAAGTATTGGGACACCTGACTTTTCCAGCCGTATGTGGTTCTTCCACCAACTTTTACCACCCAGTTGGAGGTTAACAATGTAAACTGGAGTCGAGCTGAAAGACAGAAGGAGTGTGAGTGTGTGTAGTTCAGTGTTTCTCAGGGATCAGAAATCTGCTCTCCACATGCACTCGTTACAGCCCCGGTGTTCACTATCAGTTCCATCTGTTGTGTGTTTAACCTGTGTGTGTGTGTGTGTGTGTGTGTGTGTGTGTGTGTGTGTGTGTGTGTGTGTGTGTGTGTGTGTGTGTGTGTGTGTGTGTGTGTGTGTGTGTGTGTGTGTGTGTGTGTGTGTGTGTGTGTGTGTGTGTGTGTGTGTAGAGTGTGTCTGAAGCGATTTGAAGACTCAGAAGAACCTCAGCAACTCCTGAGCGCCAGCGCCCCTCCCGCCAGTCTCAGCCTTCTGGGAAATTTTGAGGTACACACACACACACACTCCCACACACACACACACACACACACACACACACACACACACACACAGTCACACAGCAGCATTGTGGTGGAGGCCCTGACTCATTTAGTCTCACACACACACACACACACACATATACACACACACACACACACACACACACACACACACACACACACTGTTCCTGAGTCATGTACTGACACATACACTGAGTAGTACTCAATAGTGTGAAATATTATTGATATGAGGTGTGTGTGTGTGTGTGTGTGTGTAGGAGTGTGTCCTAAACTACCGCTTGGAGCCGCTCGGTTCCGTTGACGGTTTCACGGCCGAAGTCGGCGCCAGCGGTTCCTTCTGCCCGAGTCACATGACCTTCCCAGTGGATGTGTCTTTCTACAGCGTGTCTGATGATAACGCTCCGTCTCCTTACATGGTAATGATGCCACACACACACACACACACACACACACACACACACACACACAGTGAACATACTACCTGTACTGTATTCTGTATGTAATAGACTTGTGCTTTACACACACTGGGCTGGATTCAGAGGAAGGTTCTGTGTATTCAGAGTCGGGTTACGCGCCCGAGAGCTAAAAGAATAGCACCTGATCCAGCAGATATTTTGCTCATGAGATATTACATTTACGGCATGGAAGCTTTGAGAAGCCTAAGAAGTTTCTAATTTTATCAATTCAAAAAATCTGATCAGAAGGTCATGGGTTTAAATCCCAGCACCACCAAGCTGCCACTGCCGGGCCCTTGAGCAAGGCCCCTAATCCTTAATTGTATAACTAGATAACTGTCAGTCACTCTGGATAAGGGCTTCTGCACAATGCCATAATTGTAAATGTCCTATTAAAATAAAATTAACATTTGTTAATCTTTCGTTACTTTTAACCAATCAGATGAGAGTATTTTCCATGTGACTATTTTTTACACCATACTTAGTGCTTCATTCTGCCTTATTACATTTTCCTTTGTTTCCTTGTGTTGCAGGGGGTCATAAACCTGGAGTCCCTGGGGAAGAGGGGCTATCGGGTGCCTCCATCAGGAACCATTCAAGTGGTACGAGTGCTGATTCATCCATATGTGTAGAATTAGTGTGTTTCCTGCTCTTCTCTCTTCTCTTTATACACTAAACAGCACCGTCTGCTGGTGGAACATGGGAATGACATGCTCTTTAGCCTCATTTTTTAAAAATTATTACTTTGTGAAATGGTAAAAAGAGCGTATTTATTGTAGATGTCGTTATGATGTGCGTTTCAGACCTTATTCAACCCCAATAAAACGGTGGTGAAGATGTTTGTGGTGATGTACGATCTGAGAGAAATGCCAGCCGGCAATCAGACATTCCTGAGGCAGAGGACCTTCTCCGTCCCCGTCAAACGCGAATCAAACGGACAAAACCACAGGAAGCCCCTCCCCCCTGGCCAGGGGCGGACCCTGCGCTACCTCATACACCTGAGGTGAGCTCAGCAGTACTGCACGCCGGATTAAGGCTAGTGAGAGTGTGGTGTTGGATCTCCTGGATGATGCTAACCTATTAAATTAGTTCTAATTCAGTTTTTTGGTCTCTCTCAGGTTCCAGAGCTCCAAATCTGGAAAGATCTACCTCCATCGAGACATCCGGCTTCTGTTCTCACGCAAATCCATGGAAGTGGACAGTGGTGCTGCCTATGAGCTCAAATCCTTCACAGAGTCTCCAGCTGATCCTCCTTTTTCCTCCAGATGCTGATCCACTCACGTCTCGTCTAACGCCGTGTTCCCACTCCGGCACAGGGGCATCACTGACGTCTCATCTCTCTCTCTCTCTCTCTCTCTCTCTCTCTCTCTCTCTCTCTCTTTCTCTCTCTCTCTCTCTCTCTCTTTTTCTTTTTTTTCCTCTCTTTTTTTTTTCTCTCTTTTTTTCTATTTCTTACTCACAAACACACGGAGTTCATATACTTTTAATTTTTTTTCTCCTCACACATCCCTCTTTTTCTCCTTATTTTTGTCTTTTTATCTTCAAATTCTTTCTCTCTTTTTTTGTCTTCTCTCCTCTTTCTCATTATTAAAAATTTCCCTTATTTACCTTCTTTATTTTTTATTTCTCTTTGTCTCATTTTTTCCCATTATTGCATTATATTTTATTCATTTTACTTTTTTCTCTCAATTATCATCCCTTTGTCTCTCTCTCTCCCTTCCTCTCTCTCTCTCTCCCCCCTCCCCCTCTCTCTCTCCATTCCTCTCTCTCCCCCTCTCTCTCTCCCCCTCCCTCTCTCTCCCTCTCTCTCTCTCTATCTCCCTTTCCCTCTCTCCCTCTCTCTCCTTCCTCCCTCCCTCTCTCTCCCTCCCTCTCTCTCTCTCTCTCTCTCTCTCTCTCCTCCCTCCCTCCCTCTCTTTTCCTCCCTCTCCCTTCCTCTCTCTCTCCCTCTCTCTCCCTCTCTCTCTCCCTCTCTCTCTCTCCCTCCCTCCCTCTCTCTCTCTCTCCCTCCCTCTCTCTCTCTCTCTCTCTCTCTCTCTCTCTCTCTCTCTCTCTCTCCCTCTCTCTCTCTCTCTCTCTCTCCCTCTCTCTCTCTCTCTCTCTCTCTCTCTCTCTCTCCTCTCTCTCTCTCTCCTCTCTCCCTTCCTCCCTCTCTCTCTCTCTCTCTCTCTCTCTCTCTCTCTCTCTCTGTGCTTTAGTGGGAATATTGTCATGTTTTCGATGCAATTCTGAAGTTCATCCTGGAGCTTTGGTGAAGAAAAAATAATTAACGAATTTATAAAAATAAAAAAAAAAAGAAACAGAAGCGACATGGACCATTTTTAATTACCGAAAAAAAGAAGAAAAGCAGATGAACAGAATAAAGACTTTATATAGAGCACTGTGTTCCTCCACCACAACTGGAAAAGGAATTTAGTCATATTCTCTCTCTCTCTCTCTCTCTCTCTCTCTCTCCCTTTTTTTTTCTCTCCCTCTCTCTCCCTCCCCTCCCTTTCTCTCCCTCCATCCATCTCCCTCTCCCCCCCCCCTCTCTCTTTTTCTCTCTTTCTTTTTTCCTTTTTTTTTGTACTGTTACCGAACCACTTTAATCGGAAGTGTTGCAATAGAGAGAAAAAAAAGAAGAAGAAACTCTTACCTAGCGTAGTGTTTACATTATTTACTTTGTCAGTTATTTAATATTTAAAACGATATTCATTTACTGCACACGTGACTCCTGTCGTGCTCCGCATTATGATGTAGTGCAATATGTTTCAATCATACCGTGTATTTTTGACTAATTCAAATCTGAAATAAAAGAAATATATCTCTATATATAAATATATATGAAGAGAGCTGAGTGCGTGTCTTTATTTAATCCGATAACGACCGAGAATTCATTCTGAGAAAAGAAAAAAAAAGAAAAGAAAAGAAAAGAGAGTTGTTTTTGGAAGCTGATTTGTAATAGACAATATTCTGCGCTCTGATTGGTCAGAAGGGTTGATGAATTCTCTGTAATACGTTACTGTTTTCACAGCATTTCATTACGATGAAGAACTCCTCGATCTTCACGACAGTGGAGTTCACGCTTTTTACGGTTTCTCTGTAACGTGACTACGTTTGACTTTGAGAGAGAGATTTTTGGTTATCTGATTGTTCTCCGTTAATAAAACGTGAGTGAGAAAACCAGGAACCTGTTTTGCAGATGTTCCACAACATCATTGGCGATTTGCTCGTGTATGACAGGAATACCGGGGTCCCCGGGAACTCTCTGGGGTTACGTTATAAGACTGATTCCTAACGTTCCTGAACATTCCGTCCCGCTGCGGCAATCCGAAACTTGCTGTAAGTTACGTTCCAGATGAGAAGCCGCAAAAAGTTATCGGGAGTCTCTGTATACACTTTCCCAAAGCAGCTTTACAGCAATCAAAGAGGTTATAAAGTTTAATGAATATAAGTTTGTTAGTTCTAAGTGGAGTTTATGAGCGAGTCAGTGGTGACTGTGGTGAAGGAAAAACTCCCTGAAACTTCATACGGAAGAAACCTTGATATGAACCATACTCTAAATGGAACCTCATCCTCAACACCTTTACAGTTCCATCATAGTTGATGCCTAACAGTTCCAATCTGTGGTCTTGAGCTCATTGTAGCAGACTGTTGATATTAATTCCAGTTCAAATCCAGTCTCAAAATTCTTGAGTTGCTCAGGAACTTCATGGATCTTTAGGCTGTTAGTGTGGAACCTCAGTACAGAGTGTCTCCATCCAGAGCTACAGCCTTGGCATGAATCAGGCAGATGTGAAGACTGAATGATCTTAGTTTGAGAAGATTTGTTTGGGAAGGGCTGATTCGTGTGCACTGTATATGTCGGTCATGTCCCCATGTGAGTGCACTGTTCATGAGCACCACCTTCTATTCATGTTACCTGCTTCTGGTTTGAACACTTCTCATTTCTGGATAACAAAAACCCTGATTCACTGCTGAACTTCACAAATCTGAGATTATCGTCGTGAGAGTGTCAAGTCATAAAGCACAAAAATATAATATCTAACTGAAGAGTTCTTCAGGAGGTCAACATTATTTTGTTTGTTAAAGGAGCAGAACATTGAGATCCTCGGGTGTGTCTTTAATGTGTATTTTAAAGTTTGTGTCATTGAGGTCAAGTATGCAAATGTGTCACATAATAAAGTGAACTGACTAAAATCCTGTGTAATTATAATATTTATTATAATTACTGTCTTTGTCTACTTTTCGGATCCACTCGCTTCATCACAACGCCCTTCTTCTCAATGAGTTCTCTTCAGTTTCAGACACTCTGTGCAGCTGGAGATGGTTCCACATGAACAGACTCGAGTTTGGTGAAGTTACTGAACAGGACTATGAGGTGGATATAGAGTGGAATTAATACGGCCTTCAACAGTGGATTAGGACATGAACAGATCTGATCATAGGTCCGGTATCTGATCATAGGTCAGGTATCTGATCAGTCACCACTGGAACTAAACTTATCTTCCATCTTCACCTCTTTATCTCTGTTAAGCTGCTTTGGGACTCTGTATATTGTTACACATGCTGAACAAATAGAATAGAAATGATTACAGTCATGTGATCAATGGAATAGATAGATAGATAGATAGATAGATAGATAGATAGATAGATAGATAGATAGATAGATAGATAGATAGATAGATAGATAGATAGATAGATAGATAGAGTGCTGATCAGACAGACAGACAGACAGACAGACAGACAGACAGACAGACAGACAGACAGATAGATAGATAGATAGATAGATAGATAGATAGATAGATAGATAGATAGATAGATAGATAGATAGATAGATAGATAGATAGATAGAGTGCTGATCAGACAGACAGACAAACAGACAGACAGACAGATAGATAGATAGATAGATAGATAGATAGATAGATAGATAGATAGATAGATAGATAGATAGATAGATAGATAGATAGATAGAGTGCTGATCAGACAGACAGACAGACAGACAGACAGACAGACAGACAGACAGACAGACAGACAGACAGACAGACAGACAGATAGATAGATAGATAGATAGATAGATAGATAGATAGATAGAGTGCTGATCAGACAGACAGACAAACAGACAGATAGATAGATAGATAGATAGATAGATAGATAGATAGATAGATAGATAGATAGATAGATAGATAGATAGATAGATAGATAGATAGATAGATAGATAGAGTGCTGATCAGACAGACAGACAGACAGACAGACAGACAGACAGACAGACAGATAGATAGATAGATAGATAGATAGATAGATAGATAGATAGATAGATCCAACATATACAGTGGTGTGAAAAAGTGTTTGCCCCCTTCCAGATTTCTTTTTTTTTTTTTTTTTGCATGTTTTTACACTTTAATGTTTCAGATCATCAAACTAATGTAAATATTAGTAAAAGAGAACACAAGTGAAGGTTTTTATTATTCAGGGGTAAAAAAAAAAATCCAAAACTACATGGTACTGTGTGAAAAAGTGTTGCGCCTAAACCTGATAACTGCAATCGAGCGTTTGTAAATAACTTGCACTGCATCTGTTTCAGCGTGTGGAGAAATTCTGCTCCACTCATCTCTACAGAATTGTTGTAATTCAGCCACATTGGAGGATTTTTCAGCATGAACCATCTTTTTAAGGTTCCACAGCATCTCAATAGGATTCAGGTCAGGACTTTGACTAGGCCACTCCAAAGTCTTCATTTTGTTTTTCTTCAGCCATTCAGTTGTGGACCTGCTGGTGTGTTTTGGATCAGAACCCAAGTTCCCTTCAGCTTGAGGTCAGGAACAGATGGCTGGTCATTCTCATTCTCCTTCAGGATTTTTTAGTAAACAGCAGAATTCATAGTTCCATTTATTACAGCGAGTCTTCCAGGTCCTGGTCTTTTACTAATATTGAAATAAGTTTGGCGATTTAATCGTGTGCGCGCCTGCCTCGGCGTGTGCGCGCCTGCTCGTGTCCGCCTATTTGCGCGTGAGAAACCGAAAGTAGATGTTCGTGTTATTCAGAAGAATCCACCGAGTGAGTGATTTATTCTGTTTTTATCTGTAAAGTTGTGGATATTAATGTCGGAGTCTTTGCCTCATTGAACTGTTATTTTGTGCCTCAGTGAATCTTTTTAACAGAAATCCTTTTTAACACTTTATAAAAGTGTTTCTTTTGTTGTATTGTGTAGATGTTTTCCAACACAATGTGTGTGTTTGTGTGTAGTGTATATACACTATACACACACTCTGATGTTTTTATTCTCATGATGAAGAAATTGTTTTTTTCTTTACAAAATCCTTTTATTAAATGAGTGAAAATGATTATTAAATACATAATAATAAAATGAGAATGTTTTCAGGAAGTTATAACAAAGAAATGGGGAATTGTAACTTCCTGAATAATCAGGTGTTAAAACGTATTAAACTGGAATTTCCGGTTTAACAGTGTTGTGTACTATTTATATTTACCTGTCAACTATACTGATTATAACTTACAGTAACAAGAACTAAACAATCAGAATATCTACTTCACCTGTAAATATTCAGTATGAAGAACTCTTACTGTTAAAATTTCAATAATTTAATAACGATTTCAAATCCTGGTACAAAAAAACTCAATATTCTGATGACAGAATAAAATAAAATAACAATGTAAAAAAAATTATTTAAAAAAATCAAGGAATAAAAATTATTCGAATTTTAGGAAAAGAAAATAAGATCACAAATAATTTTATAGAACAAAAGAAAAATGTTTTCAGAATAAAACATTCATTAATCTGGAACACTGGTGTGTAATGATGACTGATTGATCAGTGGGAACAATGGATTATTGTTGAATCAAACATAATCAGCAAACAATGATTCTTCTGAAGATCTCCTGAATTGTCTGTAGATCCTGTGGGAAGTCTCCTGATATAAACTCTTCACAGAATTCCTGAAGGTCCAAAAGAAAGTGTTTGCTCGGTGAATAAGACCTTTTGGAAGAACTTTATCATTTATTGAGTATGATGGTGTGATTTCAGACCTGTGTTTATTCTCGAAGGCACATTAAAGACCCCTGAAAATGAGTTCTCCTGAAGACAATGAAGATAAAGATAAGAGGTGAGATGTTTAAAATATTGTGTGTATGATGTGACAAACCTTTTCACGATACAGATACGTCATAGTCTCATAGTAAACCTACAGAAAAGCACTATTCCATGACCAAAACACGTCTTTGCAGATATCAGACTGAAAGATCTGAACCACCTGAACCCAGTGTTTTGTCTATGAAGAGCGACATGTCAATGGGAACACCAATAATGCTACAGCAGGAAGAGACAGAAAGGTAATAATTTAACATGCCAATCCCATCATTTTGTGTACTTTGTGTGCGTGTGATTTGCTAATAAAATGCACTTTTGTTTTTAATTCAGCGTCAAAAACTTTCATCCAAAACGTTACACCACCGTGTTGATGTATAGGGAAAGTTTCTGCTTTTTAGAATCAGGTTTCTCACCCGCTAAGATTCTTATTAACTGCATCTGGATCGTCCTTCTTGGGTTGCCAGATTTCCATTGAACATAAACATCTAAGCGGGGTTTTTCACAAGGGTCTAGACCACCTTTCATCATCAACATTCACTCAACTTTCATACTGTTCCGCTCAAATTTGACTTGTTTTGACGTTAGACAGCAATAAAAAATACCCTAAATGTCATGATTTTCGCCTGAAATTGGATTATTTTCCTAAAGTGACCCAAAATACACAATATTTTAAAATATTATACTTTTGTACAGGAGCTACATTTTGTGAACATTAAAGCTGTTCATATCTATTAAAATGAAGTTTAGATTTACCAGTGTGTGTTTAATCCAGAAAAATGGTAGTAATCTTGAAACTGTGGAACTGTACATGCCATGTATGTGTGTATTTTATTATGGGGCAGAGGTGATCCAAAACCGAGTGGTGAAAAAACCTCTCATGATTAATCATCCATTTATTAATGTCAGATAGAGTATTTATACATTTTAAAAAGATCTGTAGTTCATAATTTGTTAAAGACACTTATTATAAGGGTTATAATATAAACCTACACTGCTGCCCAGTGTAATATGATAAACTATACACACTTTATACTATATAAATTTAAATACAGTAAAATAATATATTATATGAATGAGAAGATCGCAGGCATGAATGAATCTAATGAGACTGAAAATTCAGAACATTTTTATTTTATAAAACATTGGTGGTCTTTGGACTTATATGATTAATAATATATATAATTTCACTAATTGAACTGGTTTATATGTTTAGTTTTTCTGATGAAAAGATCTCAAAGCCACCTGAATTCAGCTCTCAGTCTAGTGTCGGGTCAATGGGTGAACCAATACGGTTTCAGGAAAAAGAAATAAGGTAAGGATTTTTGTGTTTGTGCATATTTACTGTATGATTTACTGCAATCATTTAACCCAGTTCGTTACATGTAAAAGAATAAAAAATGTACTTCATCACAACAACAAACTCGTTCTTTTATTCCATACTCAACAGTAGAAACAATCCCTCTGTGGTGCATGATGCTGATTCCCAGGTTCAGGTGAGTACAGAATTTCAGAACAGGTCAGATCTCTATGTTCAGATGACTCTATGATGGTCAGTGTATCAGGGATGGACATGAGTTTCTATTGTTTCCACATGTGTCCTAGTAGCTCTGTTTTCCCCACTCTGTGTCAGTCTGGTTCTTGTTCAGGGATGTTGTATGTTCAGTTTTCCAAGTTTCTTTTTTTTTTTTTAGTGTGTTGCCTGTTTCTAGATTTTTCCAGTCCTTTTTTTGTTGTTTTTTTGCCTTGATATGAACCCTCTATTTGGAGTGTTTTTCCCAAGAGAGACTTTAAAAAAATAATTTTTTCATTTTGAATTGTGGACTTTTTGGACCGTAATTCTGTATTTTTGGGACCTGATTTTTTAGGTGGTTTTTTTTTAGTTTTTTGGACTTTTTGGACATCTAAAATAAAACTATGGATTCTATATTGGTTCCTGGGTGTCTGAACATGGGTTTCACATCTGCATTTGTCAGAATGCTAGATTGCTGCCTCTCATGCAATCGACCCCAGTCTGAGCAGTACCAGGACCTGGTTAACAACTTTGTGGAGTCATGCAGGAAGAAGCATCTGTTTCTCAATGTGACCAAGAGACAGTGGAAAAAGAAGCACAATCAGCACTTTTCCCCCGTGTGAGTCAAGATGTTAAGCAGTTGACACTTGCAAATACCTTGAAGTTCTCCACCAAATCCTAGACTAGAAGGTTCCACTGGGATGTCATATATATGTTAAAGGGAGGAGTCTTTTTCTGAGCAAGTTCATGTTCTGGAGTGTTTGCTGTAGGATTTTTGTAGTCTGTAGTAGACAGTGTGCTGCAGCATGCTGGGGGATAAACTCAACAAAAAATCAACAATCTGCTCAAGATGTCTGGATTGTCTTTAGGCTGCACACTGGACAGTGGTGGTAGTGGAAAAGAGCATTTAATAAACTCATTGCCATTCTGGACAATAAACAGCATCACCTCATGTCCATATTTTTTGAAAGTGAAAGTATTTTTGCTGTATTTAATTTTAAATGCCAGAGAGGTTTTAATGAGTTCACACCTATAACACCTAAATACTTACTAATATGTCTTTATTAATGTATAAAACCTTTATAAAATTTTAGCCAACGAGACGGGAAATTCCAGCAGTCAATGTTAAAGTGATGAAGGACATGCACCCGCAGAGCAGCACCAAAGGTGAGGTACAGGACTTCATACACGTGCAGAGAAAAATACAACATTATATACAGTTTGTAGAAGTGGTGGACGAAGTACACAAACCATGTAGTTGAGTTAAAGTAGAGACATGCTGGAAAATATTCCTCCAGTAAAAGTAAAAGTGTCCCTTTAAACTTTTACTCAAATAAAATACAAAAGTTTTTGCCTTCAAATGTACTTAAGTATATAAAGTGATTTATTATAACTATAATGTTCCAATTATCATTTTTATCACAAGATTCTTCACTTAATCACCTCAGTTTCTGTGTAAAGACTCGAATGTGACTCTCAGCACACTGATCTATTAATAGAATGATATTAATGACTCAAACACTGATTGATTTCTATTACAATCATCATGAACACAAAACCTTCTTTTTTAACTATTTTAATAAAAACGTGTTAATGAGGTCACGTGTGTTGTGGCGAGTTCGAGTCTGGAGTTTCTTCATCATTTATTCCTCTCTAAATGTTCTGCTTGATGTTGAACTGATGCTGAACTGTATGTTGGTGATCAGTAGATGCACCGAGCGTCGATCAGAACACGTGTAAAACAGAGCGTGCGCTCGATCCTGATTGGTGACTCGCTGCGTGTTTCACCAGTTACATTTTTATCCTCGTCAATAAAAATAAACGACTGATTTCACTACATGGAATCGAGTATAAAGTGAGAGATTTTAAATGTAGTGAAGTTACAGTAAAAATCTCTTCAAATGGAAACACTTCAGTGAAGTATTGAAAAGATAAAAGCGACTTTCAGTACAGACCAAAAGTTTGGACACACCTTCTCAATCAAAGAGTTTTCTTTATTTTCATGACTATGAAAATTGTAGATTCACACTGAAGGCATCAAAACTATGAATTAACACATGTGGAATTATATATGGAATTATATACATAACAAAAAAGTGTGAAACAACTGAAAATATGTCATATTGTAGGTTCTTCAAAGTAGCCACCTTTTGCTTAGATTACTGCTTTGCACACTCTTGGCATTCTCTTGATGGCTACTTTGAAGAACCTACAATATGACATATTTTCAGTTCACTTTTTTGTTATGTATATAATTCCATATATAATTCCACATGTGTTCATTCATAGTTTTGATGCCTTCAGTGTGAATCTACAATTTTCATAGTCAAGAAAATAAAGAAAACTCTGTGAATGAGAAGGTGTGTCCAAACTTTTGGTCTGTACTGTATATACAGTAACCAATTACATTTACTTCATTACTGCTCACTACTGATTTGTAGATTCTGTTTACTAATGATATTATATTTATATTTGCAATTTTCTATCATCTAGCAAAAATGATAACTTAAAAATTGTACATGTTAATAATTCATGTTAATGATGGTAATATATGTTAATATATTTTGTTATTTCTTATATAATATACTTTTGTATTGCTTCATTGTCATCAGAACCAGATCCATCATTGAGGAAAGCATTTAAATCCAATCTGCAGAAGAAATTTCAGATGATTAATGAAGGAGTACAAATGATTGGGAACAGAAGACTTTTAAATGAAATTTACACACAACTTTATATCACATATTGGATTGGTGAACACATCAATAAAGGACATGAGATCAGATGTATTGAAAAGGCATACAGGGAAGTAGTAACAGAGGAGTCCATCAACTGTAATGATATCTTTAAAGCCTTACCTGGAGATGAGAGGCCTATCAGAACCCTGCTAACAGAAGGAATTGCTGGAATTGGGAAAACAGTGTCTGTGCAGAAGTTTGTTCTGGACTGGACTGAAGGAAAAGCAAATCAGGATTTGGACTTCATTTTTCCTTTTAACTTTAGAGAGTTAAATTTTCAGAAGAAAAAATGTTTTAGTTTGTTGGAGCTTCTCAATTTTTATTTCCCAGAAACCAAAAACCAAATCATGGACTTTCATCATTACAGAATCATGTTTATCTTTGATGGACTGGATGAGTCTCGCTTTACTCTCGATTTCCTCAACAGCAAAGTGTTGACTGATCCCACAGCGTCAGCTTCATTAGACGTACTGCTAACAAATCTTATTAATGGGAATCTGCTTCCATCTGTGTTCCTCTGGATAACATCTCGGCCGGCAGCATCCAGTGAGATTCCTCCTGTTTGTATTCACAGAGTAACAGAGGTACGAGGATTCTCTGACCCTCAGAAAGATGAGTACTTCAGAAAAAGAGTCAGTGATCAGGACCTGGCTAATAAAATCATCACACATCTGAAATCATCTCGAAGTCTTTACATCATGTGCCACATGCCAGTCTTCTGTTGGATTGCAGCGACTGTTCTCGAGGGAATGTTTAGTGAACCAGAAACCGGAGAGGTCCCCAAGACCCTGACTCAAATGTTCACACACTTCCTGATCTTACAGATCAAACGTGGATGCCTGAAGTACAAAAAACAAGAAATAGATCCTGGACAGGTTACAGATATTGTAGTTAAACTGGGGAAGCTGGCATTCCAGCAGCTGGAGAAAAGAAACCTGATCTTCTACCAGGAGGACCTCTTGAAGTGTGGAATTGATGTAAGAGAGGCTACAGTGTACTCAGGGGTTTGCACTCAGATCTTTATCGAGGAAGTGTCTTCACATCTGGGGAAAGTGTACAGCTTTGTACATCTGAGTGTTCAGGAGCATCTTGCTGCTGTGTTTGTCTTTCTCTCATGTGTCAATGGAAATCTCTCAAAACAAGAAGATACTAAAATCTTTGACCTCTCCAGCACAGCAACACTATTGGACCTTCTAAAGGCAGCAGTAGACAAGGCTTTCCAGAGTAAGACTGGACACCTGGACCTTTTCCTCCGCTTCCTTATGGGTCTCTCACTGGAGTCCAATTCAGTTCTCCTACAAGCCCATCTTACAGAGACAAGACGCAGATATCTGAGAAACCATGCTGCTGCCACAAACAAGGAAATAACTACATACATCAAGGAGAAGATTAGGAAAAATCCATCAGAATGCCAATCCATTAATCTCTTCCATTGTCTGAATGAACTGAATGACAAGTCTCTAATGCAGGAAGTTCAAACTTTTGTGAGTAATACAGAAAATAATTGCCTTCATGGAGTCCATCTTTCTCCAGTTCAGTGGTCTGCTTTGAATTTCCTGTTGCTGAACTCGGATGAGAAGTTGGATGTGTTTAATCTACATAAATATGCAGCATCAGAATATTGTTTTATAAATCTGTGCCCAGCTGTCTCATTTTACAGAAAAGCTGTGTAAGTTTTTCTCATCTACCTGTAAATCAAAACTCACTAAGATCATTTAAACCATTTATGATTCCCCAAAATGTACATAATTATTACTGCAGTAACTCATGTTTTAAGGTTAAGCTGCATGCATGATTTGTGTCAAACAATGAAGCAATGAAGGGAGATATGATCTTATATGATATATATTTATATGAGTATATATTAGGGCTGTCAGAATGAACACGTTAATAACACGTTAATGCAAATGCAACGTACATTTCTGTTTGGCTATTTTTATTAAAAATATAAATAAATATAAAAGAGCCGAAATGAAAACCAACACATTTATTCAAGACGTCCTTTATTTGCTCAGATATAAAAATAAATAAATAAACTCTACCAAAATAGAATTTTTTAATCAATAAAAATTAGTTTTATTGATGCGCCAAGCCACAAATCAGCACCCAAATCCGCCATGATGCGCACAATGAACCCTCTGGGGGTCGACAAACGCGTCGGGACGTTTTGTTGCATTTTTTCCTCAAAACACTGAAACGAACTTAAATTGCTGCTTTTTTGATCATACAGATAAGAGAAATACATCATTCGATTCTGTAAAGCGTCTAATTTTATTTATATAAGTAGACCCTTTATATTTTTGTCATCTCTCTCCACAGAGGCATCGATAAAACAACCAGAATCTCACTGAATATTTGCTTTACAGACATAATAAATATATATATATATATATATATATATATATATATATATATATATATATATATATATATATATATATATAAAGCTCAAAATTTCTTCTTTTTAACCCTTTAAGATCTAAAACAAATATTCTCTAATTCTATTATCCGTATAAAAGTTTGCAGAGGTACAGTTTCTCCGGTATCACCTCATTAACCGTCCGTGTGGAAACATAGCAAAAGTTCAGTTTGGTGTGGTGATGATTTACGTCATTTAAAACACTATAATTACTTTAAACATTTATACGAGTATTTTTACGAGCTGCCTGTCATCTGAAAATGTAAACAGTAATGTAAAACTTGAACAACTGGCATAATAGAAATAATGGGAACCTGTGTTTTTTCTATGTTCTTTTTTCTATCTGTTTAATAGACATGCTCTAAGTTTAGGGTGGTTGTAGTGCTAATAAACATACATTTGCATAAAGCATCTATATTTGTCCATCATCATGTTGAATAGAGTATTAAAAAGTATTTTATTTAAGTATTGATTAAAGGTACATTTAGAACAGATAAAAATGTGCGATTAATTAATTTAATCGATTAACAGCACTAATATAAATGTTTTCAAATTGCATTTTAATTTTAAAGCTGTTTTTTTATTTTTTTGCTACAGGCTGCGTGGTAGTAATCTCACAGAGAAAAGTTGTAAAACTTTGGCAAAAGCTCTCTGCTCACCCTGTTCATGTCTGAAAGAGCTGGACCTGCGTGATAATAAACTTAAAGACTCTGGAGTTGAACTGCTTGCTCCTGTGTTGAACAGTCCACACTGTAAACTGGAGATCCTAAGGTAAGAGAATAAAATAATTCTCTTATAGTGTAAATCAAATCAAACACTAAGTGACAAAAGAAGAAGAATTTACACTAAAAGTAGTGGAAGAAAAAGGTGTTAACAGGTTGTGGACTTGATTCTCTCATGAGGAATGTACTTCTGCATATTGTACTTTATATGTGGTAAAAGAATTTGGCTTGTGAGACAATGGGAAGACAGGACGCAGGCATGGAAGACAAAAAAAATTATTTTCTGTCCAATTTTTACATACTTTATTTCACTTTTCAGTGGGTTTTTTTTCAACAGGAACATCCATCCACACCTGACCATTTCCACACTTCCACAAATACATTGTTTGGGATAAACAGATACAGTAGTCTAAAAACCTATTTTTCTTCCAGACTTGGTAACTGTGATCTCACAGAGAAAAGCTGTGGATTTCTTGCTCCAGTTCTTACCTCAAAGTCTAAACCTCTGAAAGAACTGTGCCTCAGCTACAATAAACTCCAGGATTCAGGTGTGAAGAAGCTCTGTGAGGCCCTGCAGAGTCCCGGCTGTAAACTACAGACACTGAGGTAAGGTTGCTCTGTCACATCAAAACAAAGCCAGACGTCTGGGGAGAAATAAAGCAGGACAGAAACTGTAAACTGGAGATATAACTGTAATATTAGTACATTACACAGGAAGGTGGATCTCATCTGATTTCAGCTCTGATATCAAACCCCTTTTGCCTCAGAGATCAGGGAAGGATTAAAATAAAGAACCCTGGAATGAAATGAATCTCTGATTTCTTAAACAACGAACTTTATACACTGGAGATATTGTTAGTTTTTAAAGATTTTAGTGTTTTGGACCATAATTCTGCAGCAGACATGTGATTTGAAGTCATTGTTATTTTCTCTTGTAGGTTGCGTGACTGTCACATTACTGAGGAAGGCTGTCCTGCTCTCACTGGAGCTCTGAGGACAAATGTCCACCTGAGAGAGCTCGATCTGAGCGCTAATGATTTAAAAGAGGAAGGAGTGAAGCTGCTCACTGATATACAGAAGGATGAAAACTGCAAGCTGGAGAAGTTGGTGTGAGTTTTATATATTAACAATATAAACTGAAAAATGGAAATAACTGGAAATAACATTTCCTAAACAGCATATTAATGATTGATGATAATCAGCACCATGCTGGTACGATGTGCCTCAGAACAACAGAGAAGTTACTGTTACCATCCTGAAGTTTATTCATTTTCTCCATTTATATTTACTTTCTGGTTTTTACTTATGTTACAGCAGCTATAAACAGATTCCTCACTTTTTTTCTTTTACAAAGCCCTGGCACTGGAGTATATGAAGTATGTCCTTTCATTAATGTGAAAAATGTCCTTACAAAAAGATTCTCCATCTTAATGATTACACACATTTTTCAAAGTGTGTTTTTAAGATCCACATTCCTGCGTGTTAAAGATTCTTCCTCTCATCTTGAGCTTTGTGTGCAGCTTCTCAGCCCTCTGACACGCCTCAGTGGTTTTCCGCTGTGTTTTAACAGTCACGTGTGTTTCTGTTTTGGTTTGTGTCGTATGACTAAGCGTTTTTTTGTTCAGCCTTTCAATCTTCTTGTTTTTATCTGGTTTTGTTTCTGCTTTCACGTCTTTACTCATTTATGTTGCTTACCCAAACTTTTATATTTATAATTCTACCTGATCATTTGGATTTGTCCTGCAGTTTTTTTTTTTAGTTTTTTTTTCTACCTGCACTTGCATCTGCCTGTCATAGTATTACATGACCGAATACTTCTTATTCATATGACATCACTGCCAGCTCGGACCTCAGCCCAGTTCCCACAATGTACCCTCAAGTATCCCCTGGAACCTTTTGATAGCTTCTTTGTGTATCCAGAGTGCCAACCCACCACAACAAGCTCCAGACTGAGGCTGACAGAGTGACCACCCCTACAGAGCTCACTATAGAGGCTGACATGGCAGTCTTCACAACCAAGCTCCTGCTTGGGACTGTTGGGGTGGTCTTCCCTAAAAAGCTGCTTCCTAAAGGTGATAACGTGGCCCTCTATGCGAAAGCTCAGAGGACAATTGGGAAGTCTTTAATCCAGAGGCCCTTCGTGAGGCTGAGAGCATCCAAGCTCATGTTTTAACATGATGAGGAGGTTTAATGTGCCAAGCTCCAAACAGAAGTTGATGAGGTGCCTCCACCCTGCTACCAGACTCCAGCAAGCTGCAGGATTGCCTTCCTCTGGACCCAGGGATTGATGTGGATCTTTTTTCCACAGTGCTGAACTGCTAGGAGTGGATATGATTTTAACTTCAAAGAAGCTGTTATAGAAAATAAACAACCTTCTGACCAATCACAGTACAGGATTTGTCAGTAACTCATATTGATGTCTAATAATTCTCTCTAATTGTGTTACAGGCTCGGGGAGATTCACACGATCTGAGTCAGGGCTTTAAAAAAGGCAGAGAAATAATTCAGTCCTGGGGAATAATAAAGTCTCTGAACAAAAAAGGCACAACAAATAAATTCACTCGAACACAAAGACCTTCCAAAGACTTGGGTATAAAATAAACAGAAGATTATTTGTCCACAGACTCCAGGACGATATAACAGAAGCCAAATAAACTCAAAGTGAATCCTGTACAGGGAGAAACACAAGAGACGACAGGAAGCTGCTGATACAAACTCGAAATAGCAGCAAAAACAAGGAAACTCGAGAAGGAGACACTGGAAAAACACCAAACTCAAGATAAAGAAACACAAACACATCAAAATAATACAAACAAATAAACATAAACAACAAGTAAACAATAAGGTTATTAAATCACAAATCAAAAATAATAAAGGGCCTATTAGTGAACTTGCTTGCAGCAGGTTCACATCATTTATCAGGATATGTTTAAACAGGATTAAAACTTTTACATGTTGCATTGTAAATATTATATCCATTAACAAACATTTGCAAAATGTAAAACTAAATGTGAATTATTCTTAACAGAGACTGGGTCTTTAATTAAACACTTTCTGTTCATTAGTAGCAAAATAATATCCCGCTATGTTTTTCCAATCATGTGTATTTGTAAGATGTTTCCACGGAAAAAGAGGAAACATTTACTTTACTTTTTTCTGTTTTCTTTTTCTTTTCTTTTCTTTTTATTATATGGTTAATTTTACATTTGGATATCCACTGTTTAATTTATATCGTGGAATTTTGCTGTTATTTTATTTGAAATAATAAAATAATAATAAAAAAAGTGTAAAATGTGATTTACCCGGAAACAAACATTTTTTTTTAGGTGACATTTAATTCTGTAAAACTCGAGAAAAAACGGCGAGTTTATAGACTCAAATTTCCCTCTGTTTTTGTGTCACTGAGGACGACTTTCTGTGATGTATTTCATTAGGAAGTATTTTTGGTGCCTCCACCAAAGTTTTTCTTTCTGCCACCTGGTACCACAGACGCTTAATGTTTTTTTCCTCTTTTGTTATTGATTTGTTTAATATTCAAACACCATTACTCAACATTTAATCAGGAGATTTTATCCTTTTTTTTTATTTTTATTCGGTAAATTACTTATTATTATAAACCATCATCACTGGTGTGTATTATAATAGAACCCCAAACCCTTACTGTATATTTTCTGCCTTATTCTCTGATATAAAATAGGGGAAAAATTATTTTAGAGTTTCTGTTAGCATTTCTCATGATCTTCTGTTTCTGTTTCTATGGGAAACAGAGAAAAAGAGGAAAATACACACACACACACACACACACACACACACACACACACACACACACCATTTAAAAAAAATGGGTCTCCAAATATCTAAAAACCAACTCTGGGTTTCTCTCGAGGTTTCTTCCTTATGCCATCTTAGTGAGATTTTTTTTTTTTACAGACTTAGAGGGACATTGTCTATTGTTCAAAGCTCTTTACCAATAAAACTGAACTTTATACAGTAAAGACGTATAATGTAATGATTATGACTATGTGATCTTCTTTCCCCTTGAACACTCCCTCTTTATAAATGTACAGGAAGACATTGGCTTTGACAGTGTTTCTGTTTGATCATTTTTATTACAAATATAAATACATAAATAAATAACAATATAAAAGAGGCAAAATTAACACCTTCAGCACAACATACATTTATTCACGAGGTCCTTTCTTTACTTAGATATAAAATAAATTAATAAACTCCACCGAAATGTTTTTTTAATCGGTAAACATTTGTTTTATTTCTGCACCAAGTCTCAAATCCAACACCAAATCCACCATGATTCACACAATTAACCTTCTGGGTGGCGTTTTGTGGATTTTTCCCTCATAACAAACTTAAATTACTGTCTTTATTGTTCATACAGATAGAAACAATTCATCATTCCAATCTGTAAAATGTCTAATTTTATTTTTATTTACTTTTAATAACAACAAAACGCTGTGTTTTTGTAATATAAAGTGAACCGACAGGGGGCGCTCTCTGCCATGTCATCTCTCTTCACAAACACATCAATAAAACAACCTGAATCTCAGTGAATATTTACCTCAGAGACATAATAAATATATGTGTAGAAAACTCGACATGTCTTTTACATAAACCACATTCACATCGAATAAAAATATTGTCTGATCCTGTAATCGCTATGAAAGTTATTAGAGGTGCAGTTTCTCCGGTATCACCTCATTAACTGTCCGTGTGGAAACATAGCAAAGGTTCCGTTTGGTGTCCTGAAGATTTACGTCATTTAAACCATCATTATTATAATTTCTTTTTTCTTGTTTTTATGCTCTATGTGGAGTTTGGTTTCACTAATAATAAACATACATTTGCATAAAGCATCAAAATTTCTCCATGTCCATGTTGATTAGAATATTAAAAACATGAAGTATTAATATATGGTACATTTAGAACAGATAAAAATGTGCGATTAATTTGTGATTAAATATTTTAATCGTTTGACAGCCCTGATATTAATATGATGTGAGGTCCAGTTACCAGCATGACACTAAAACAGGTAGTAATAATCACTACTTTTAAAACATGAGTATCTGTACTTCTACTTAAATAAAGGATGTGTGGACTTTTGCTATCTATCTATCTATCTATCTATCTATCTATCTATCTATCTATCTATCTATCTATCTATCTATCTATCTATCTATCTATCTATCTATTCATCCATCTGCCTTCCTGCTTGTCTGTATTAACAGTTTTTTCTCTGTCTGTCTTTCTCTGTCTGTCTGTCTGTCTCTCTGTCTGTCTGTCTCTCTCTCTCTCTCTCTCTCTCTCTCTCTCTCTCTCTCTCTCTCTCTCTCTCTTACTGTCTGTCTGTCTGTCTGTCTGTCTGTCTGTCTGCCCGTCCGTCTGTCTGTCTGTCTGTCTATCTGTCCAACTATTAGGTAAACATCATCTACCCATTTTTTCTGTATGTTTTGTTTAAAAGGAAAAATAATTATTATATTTTTTAGTATTTCTAATGAAAATAAAGTCACTATTAGAAGTGGTATTTGAACCCAAACCTCCACGTGGAGACCAGAACACTCAGTTTCCTGGAAGGTATTAAACCTTAAGTCTGGAGCATTAGACCACTCGGCCCTCCTGATCTGTCACACACTTACTAAAAACTTTTATTCGGCTTCTCCCATTAGGGGGCGCCACAGCGGATCATCCGCATGTTTGATTTGGCACATGTTTTATGCTGGATGCCCTTCCTAACGCAACCCTCCCCATTTATCCGGGCTTGGGACCGGCACTAAGAGTGCACTGGCTTGTGCCTCCCTAATGGCTGGGTTTTACATTCTCATAGCAGCCTCTAAAAAAAAGGAGCACAACTGTTCATGATCAGCATTCAGCAGTAAGAATGCCTGCCTCTTCTCTACATTTCCTCCCTAGGCATTAACTGCACATCCTTCTTAATCACCACACCTATCTGCCATCATCCTCACCAACTCATTTCACTACCTGCTTGTTTAGCAGAAATTTACCTGTATGTTGGGTTGAAATAGGATATATTTTCTTTTGCAATGTACATTTTGAATGTACATTTACTGACTGTACATTCAATGCAAATCATATAATCTTCTCACTTGAATTGGTTATTTTAGATGACCTGAGCCAGCTGTGCCATGTCTGTGGGGAGACAAGTGGTGATAATAACTGGGTATTTACTGTTTTCTATGGGCAAGATTATTCACTATCTATCACAATTTAATAATTGGTTACAGTGTCTGTCTAGTGCCTTGAAGAAAATTATGTCTTCTCTACATTTCAGATTTCCTTTGACTGCTGCAATCGGTGGGACCACCCATCATGTATCCAGGCGACATCACAAGTGCACCTTCAAAAGTAGAAATAAAGGAGTAACACTTTTTACTCAACATTTAATCAGGAGATTTTATCCTTCTACTAGTGGATTTTTATTTTGTATGGTTTTGTAAGATTTACATGCATAAGTTCGAGATTTTTGGACATCTATTTTCCTGAAAAACATTTTGATAACCTTTAATGGTGCCTTGTCAAATTTGGTGACCCTGCTGTAAGTTTGTCACTGTTGACTTGAGAGCCGAATGTTTTTCAGGATATAATCCAGAGAGTGTTAGGCATCACCAGAGTGAATATGAAGAACATTCAAGAGTATTGCATGTGAGATAGAGGGAGGTAACTGATTTCGATAACCTGTAACAGTGCCTTATAAAATTTGGTGACCCTGCTGTAGGTTTATCAATGTTTGCATTTACGATGTTTGCGTAGTGAACTTCTCTAGACGATCTATTTTAAGCTGCATTTTAGCAACAGCGCCCTCTATGGTCACAACATACGATGGTCACAGATTCTGGTGTAACACCGGCACTGAGAGTGTCTGCGGTTGGTTCCAAACAAAGCAATCATTATAGACATCACCTTATAATGTTCCTGTAAAGATTTATTATAAATGTGTGAGTACATTTTCAAAAATGAGATTATGACTGATTTCTGATTTAGAAAAAAAACATCACAACCCTTGAGTAAATAAGTTCATCTGAGAGTGATGTTGAAGAAGATGAGAGGTGAGACATTTTTGTGATCTTTATCATCTTTATCTCAATAATAAGTGGTTGCTGATGGTGGTGGTGTAAATGTAAACAGATCAGATGATTAGACTGGAAAGAACCCAGAATCTGCTAGAGAACATCAGCACATACCGAGTGGAAAGTTCTGGATCAGTATGAGTCAGACTGAGGGATTAGTCAGAGAAACAGTAGAAAGGGTTTTTCTTCTCTGTAAGAATTAAATTCCAGGTGATGTTTTTAAAGAGAGAAAGAGCTGTGTGAAGACTGTAGTGAATATAAGATGAGATGTGTTGACATGTAGAACCTCGTATAATGTTTCTTTAAGCAAGGGGGAAATCCCCGGAAGTGAAAGTGAAAGAAGAACAGAAGCGCAGAGGAACAGAGGAACAGGCGCGTGTTTGCAACTCGTGAAGGTGCGTAGCACAAATATAATCTGTTCTGTAAATGTTTCCTGGTGGATTTGTAACGAGCTTTAAACGGTATTTATCGCGGTATTTCAGACACAAACACACACACAGTACATACACACACACACACACACACACACACACACACACACACACAGTATATACACACACACACACACAGTATATACACACACACACACACAGTATATACACACACACACACACACACACACACACACACACACACACACAGTATATACACAAACACACACACAGTACATACACACACACACACACACACACACACACACACACAGTATATACACACACACACACACAGTATATACACACACACACACACACACACACACACACACACAGTATATACACACACACACACACACACACACACACACAGTATATACACACACACACACACACACACACACACACACACACACAGTATATACACACACACATACACACACACACACACACACACAGTACATACACACACACACACACACACACACACACACACACACACACACACAGTATATACACACACACACACACAGTATATACACACACACACACACACACACACACACACACAGTATATACACACACACACACACACACACACACACACAGTATATACACACACACACACACACACACACAGTATATACACACACACACACACACACACACAGTATATACACACACACACACACACACACACACACAGTATATACACACACACACACACACACACACACACACACAGTATATACACACACACACACACACACACACACAGTATATACACACACACACACACACACACACACACACACACACACACACAGTATATACACACACACACACACACACACACACACACACAGTATATACACACACACACACACAGTATATACACACACACACACACACACACACACAGTATATACACACACACACACACACAGTATATACACACACACACACACACACACAGTATATACACACACACACACACACACACACACACACACACAGTATACACACACACACACACACACACACACACACACAGTATATACACACACACACACACAGTTTATACACACACACACACACACACACACACAGTATATACACACACACACACACACACAGTATACACACACACACACAGTATATACACACACACACACACAGTATATATACACACACACACACAGTATATACACACACACACACACACACACACACACACAGTATATATACACACACACACAGTATATACACACACACACACACACACACACACACACACACACACACAGTATATACACACACACATACACACACACACACACAGTATATATACACACACACACACACACACACACACACAGTATATACACACACACACACACACACATACAGTATATACACACAAACACACACACACACGGCAGGTTATTATCGGACAGTGGTTTTATCGTGCTCTTCCTGTAGCTGAACCTACTGTTCAGTTCGATTCCTTTAAACATCTGGAACACACACACACACACACACACACACACACACAACGAAGTAGATTTGTTTTGCGTTATTTTGCGTTGCGTCTGTGTTTGTGATGGAGTTTGAGGAAATGATCACGTGGAGAATGTTTTCAAAACAAACCACAGGACCCCTCCCCGCCCGTCCCCCCGAGGCTCATTGATGCACGTGAGGAGCGAAGGCTGGTCCGTGTGGTCTGATCCAACAGACGAGCTCCTGTGGCTCAAACTGCTGAAGAAGTTCATGCTGTTAGTACTCGCTGGTTCACGACTGTTTTGGCAGGAAACGGGGAGCCAGTACATTCGTGGGCAGGTTTGCTCCGGGCTCAACTTGTCTCTTTATCTGCTCTGCCCTGGCACACATTTTATTCTCTCACCAACCACTCCCGGAGAGAACATTCTCAATATGCAAACCATGTACAGGTGAGAGATCTTAATTCTTACTTCTTTCTGCTCCACCCTCCATTCACAAACCATCATTTGTACCAAACTTGGGAACAAACCCAAAATCCAGAACAGTTTGGATTTGTCAAATGTCATTTTTAATAAGAAATGTAAAATAAATAGTTATGATCTGTGATTGGTCAATGAGAACAACATGAGCAGTAATTAGACAATTAGATTACTGGTGATCAGGGATTGGTTGTTGGGATTACTGGTGATCAGGGATTGGTTGTTGGGGTTACTGGTGATCATGGATTGTTTGTTGGGATTACTGGTGATCATGGATTGTTTGTTGGGATTACTGGTGATCATGGATTGTTTGTTGGAATTACTGGTGATCATGGATTGTTTGTTGGAATTACTGGTGATCATGGATTGGTTGTTGGGCTTACTGGTGTTTAGGGATTGGTTGTTGGAATTACTGGTGATCATGGATTGGTTGTTGGGTTTACTGGTGATCATGGATTGGTTGTTGGGATTACTGGTGATTATGGATTGTATGTTGGGATTACTGGTGATCATGGATTGGTTGTTGGGCTTACTGGTGTTTAGGGATTGGTTGTTGCGATTACTGGTGATCAGGGATTGGTTGTTGGGATTACTGGTGATCATGGATTGGTTGTTGGGCTTACTGGTGTTTAGGGATTGGTTGTTGGGATTACTGATGATCAGGGATTGGTTGTAGGGTTTACACACAGATAGTAAATTGACCAATCCTGCTCTCTCAGCTTGTATAACCAGCCTCTGCAATTTGAGCTGACCATTGCCACATAATACAAGTCAATTTATTTACAGTGCCAACATACAAACACACAGTGGTGGCCGTGTATTTGGTAAATGGGCCTTCAGTGGGGACGTACCAGACTCGATCCACGTCTTAATACCACCACTATCACGTCACAATTATAGAAACCATCAAT
This sequence comes from Silurus aristotelis, assembly GCF_946808225.1. Lineage (NCBI taxonomy): Eukaryota > Metazoa > Chordata > Actinopteri > Siluriformes > Siluridae > Silurus > Silurus aristotelis. Next base: position 1,733,129 of record NC_139583.1, on the reverse strand, counting down.
ACAATACAAAAACACAATATAACAACACGTGGCATTACAGAGAGACATTTCACATATGGAGGTAAAAACTGGGTTTCTTGCTTTAGTAAAATGGTTAAGACTCCAAACCTCCACACTACAACCACAACTGTGCACCTACAACATCTGGAGAAGTTCAGAATCAATATTTGTCTAATAACATGACAAAAACATAAAAATGTAAATAAAATACAACCTACTCACCAGAGATGCAGACTCATAATGTGCAGCGCCCCCCAGAGGCTGATGCAGTACACAGTGAAATGAAACTATGTTCCTCCTGAACCCTGGTGCTACATAAAACAACATAGAGCTACATCACAGAAAACACAGGGCTAATGACTAGTAATTGTCCTCGCCACATAAACTCCATAGCTGGTCCTGTGAGGTGAATTTGAAATCGGATTGGTTAAAGAAACAGAGCTGTTTATTAAGGAGACGATGGTAAAAAAGTCCAGCAGTACTGATTCTGAAGGCTCTGGGCAGATTAGAGTGACATGGCAGCACATAGAGGCTGAAATCTGATTGGACAAAAAAAATCTAACATCCACATACACGTACTGAAGCAGTGCAGCCGAGAGGAACACTACGACATGAAGAGAATAAACTGTTGGAATAAATTAATACAATTTCATGGAACAAATATTAGAATTTAGGTTGTAAATGTGGGGCAGTGCTGCTGATAGTGTTTAGAGCAGCAGAGGAGACTCCACAATAGGTTTGTTTAACCTTTATTTTTACAGGCAAGTCATTAAGAACAGGTTCTTATTTACATTGGCGGCCTGACAAGTGGAATAACCACTTAGGGAAAGGGAAGTAGGGCTAAAATAAATACAAAACATAAAAAAGAAAAAATACCTACAAAAATTTACAATTACATAAATACATGTTAAAACAAAATTATATAGAAAATCAACTGCATATGTCCGTGAACATATATGATATCATATTTTTAAAGGTTGAAATTGGAATGAATTTATCCAGTTTGAGGGTATTTTGTAAAGCATTCCAGTCGCGAGCGGCAGCAGATTGAAAATATGCGACACCAAACGCAGAGTTGGTTTTAGGAATGCTTAATTGAAAATGAAGTGAGGACCGGGTGTTATATGTGACAGACTTTAGCTGCAGCAAGTGACCTAAGTAAGGAGTCACAATTTTATGGCGATTGTGAAGGGAGGGCCAGTTAACAGATGAATATAAAGCACAATAAAGAGCATTAAGTTTTGATAGGGTGGACTTACAAGCAACCCTGTATATAGTGTCTCCATAATCTAACATGAGTAGAATGGTCATTTGAATAAGAATAAGTTTGGCAGAAGTGGTGAAGGAAGAGCAGTTTCTGTAAAAGAAACCAAGTTCCACAATAGCTCTCTTTAAGTAGGAAACACTGGACAAACAAAGCAATCATTCTGCACATCACCTCATAATGTTCCTGTAAAGATTTATTATAAATGTGAGTAAAATTTCAAAAATAAGATTATGACTGTGATTTCAGATCTGCATTTATTCTTCAGAAGATACATCACAACCCCTGAGAAAATGAGTTCATCTGAGAGTGATGTTGAAAAGGATGAGAGGTGAGACATTTTTGGGATCTTTATCATCATTATCTCAATAATAAGTGGTTGCTGATGGTGGTGGTGGTGTAGTTATGATTTCTTTGACATGTTATAGAGCGTAATGTTACACACTGTTTTAATATTTGTTCATTTTGTATTTTTCACTGAACGCTAATGTTGGTTTATCAGCAGTGCACTATGTCTGCTAGGATTTAGCATCAGTCCAATCGTTGAAAGATACATGTGAATATTTTCATAGTCCAGACTATATGAACATTTTTTCCACTTAATGAAGTCAGAATCGAAGGCAGGATTAACAGCATAGGCAGGTAGGCAGGTCAAACCAACAAAGGTCAGTGATCTACATTCAGAACCAGAAGGAGAATTAAATATAAGTAAAAGAGAAAAATGGTTGAAAACTGTTTTCATTTTTACATCACAGTAGAACAGAAATACACACTTACTGTACATAATGTTTTTATTAGTTCTCAGAAGAAAATGTCGTACTCACCTGGATCACGGTCACCTGAAACCAGCATTACATCAGTAAAGAGAAAGTCATCAGACTCAACATATGAACAGGCAGATGCACCGAGAAAGAAGTAAGAAATGTCTTATAAACAGTTTTAAATACTGGCATTGGTGTACCATTAAAATATTTAATTTTTTATTTAAAAAAAAATCAATATACAAAAATCAATTACAGTGCATATTGTTTTAATTAGATATAAGAAAAAAAGGTCTGACTCACCTGGACCAAGCGTTGTGTCAATGAAGAGTGAACAGTCAATGGGTTTGCCAATCATGTTTTCAGAGGAGCAGAAAAGGTAAGGAAAATCACATGTACCTGTGTTTAATATAAACAGCAACAAATTGTTTAAAGGAGCTCTAATGTGCGCTAGTGGAGGTTTATTGAAGTTCAGAAGTTCACTAGCTTGTGCTGCCATCAGTTGGCGTGTTACAAAACAAAAATTTTTATGTCGCCTCATAAGGGAAATTTGTAGGGGCAGAGACAGGAGCAAAACAGAAACTATGTGTGTCTATGAAGAGTGAAAGTCGAGGGTCTGCCACTGAACTACACTCAAGTTTAGTAATATGTATGGTTTCTACTGCTTTTTGTTGCTGTGTCTGTTTTACACAAATAATAAATCACTATTTTCTAACTAATCATTGGTTCATGTGTTTAGTTTGATTCATTAAAAAAGCTGTACCATTTAAACTATTTCACTACTTTTAAAAATGTATTAATTCTTACTTGAAGTCCACTTTTCCTTTCCTTTTTATGGATTACATCAGTGTGACACATCTGGAATTGCACTTAAAGTACTGTACATTCAGGTTTTAGAACAACATACGCTTCCATCCAGACGACATCTTTTTCATCATCATGTCCTGCATTTTTTTTGTAGAATATTATTTATCCCACAGGGAAACATTTCTTCACATATCCCAGCAATATAGGAAGCTGAGGTCAGAGCACATGGACATCTATTGTTAAAGGTCCTCAAGAGTGGCAACTTAGTGATACTGGGGCTTGAACCCACAACCGTAGCATCAGTAAACTAGAGCCTTAACCACTGAGTTACCACTTCTTTAATTTATTGAATACTACATATATTGTGTGCATTGTTACAACCAAAACAAGACTTAAATTCATGCACATGGCACCAGTAAATATTTGACAGTTCTCACTTTCTGCAACACACTGAATCTATTTTATGAAAAATCTAAATATGCACTTACAGTCCATATTGTTTGAATTAGATATAAGAAAAGGTCTGACTCACATGGGCCAAGCGTTGTATCGCTGAAGAGTGACCAGTCCATGGGTTTGCCAATCATGTTTTCAGAGGAGCAGAAAAGGTAAGAAAGGTCACATGTTCTTTATAAAATCACACTATACACCAGTTTAGTTCAAAATGTTTATTTAAAAAAAAACAATAACTTCTAATTGTACAAAGGATTCTAATTTGCTTGAGTTATATGTGCGAAACATAGTTACAATCTGGGTTCCCTCTGGAAAATATTAAGTGGCGGACCGCAAGTTTGTTTAGTCTCCATAAACTTCAAAACATACACAACAATGGCAGGGTTATAAAAAAGAAACTGGAGTTAGCGCAGTGTCACAGTGGCTGCTCAGAAATACGATTTGTTTTGTGCTATGGGTGAAAACGCTAAAGAGTCCATAGCGCTAGCATTAGCCACTAACCAGGCGTTCAATACTTTAGCATTTTATATCCAGCTTCAAGAACTTCTTTTAAAAGGAGAAAATCCTGACAATTCCACATATCGGGAGAGTGAAGGAATAAAGACATTTATTAAAGGATGCTGAAATAAGTAGAACAGTTAAGTAGATAATATCTTTAGAAAATTAAATATTAAATGTAAAACACACAAATTTACATAAGCATCTTTTATTATCCAAATGGGGTCTAACAAATGTAAACTATATGATATAATGTTTATATTTTTTTAATTTTATTGAACCACATTTAATTTGTGGCAATTTAATTGATTACTCAATTTAATCAATATAATCAAAAAAGTGTATTGCATTAATTTGATTTATTCTATTTTTTTATATAAAATAAAATATTATTTGACATATTGTTTATCTAAGCAGGTATATACATGTATACATATTATTTAACTGTACCGAAATGTAATTGAGCGTTGACTTAAAAAAACGTGGTACTTATTGAACCTTGAATTTTGTGTACAGTTACATTCCTAATATTTATATTTAAAAATGTAATCTTATATAACACTAATCTAATGTTGTCTTTAATTAAAGAGACAAACAGGGAATATCAGATCCTTTAACTGGGCAGTTGGAAAGTGAATTTCTGGTAAGTATTTACAATATGTGATTGCATGTTCGTTCATGAGAATCATGTGCTCCACCATTTATAGATATCATTTTGTATACTTTGGTTTCCCTATTTAGTTTACTTTTATTTTAGGTATAAAGTAAATCATTCATAAAAATAACCAGTTGTAAAATAACTCCTCATTGCAAGTCATTGCACCATGAGAAATGAACCTTCTCTTTGCCTTGAGTCACAAAATATAGATATTTTTTTAACCAGCTGGTCCAATATCTATTATTTCAAGAGTACAGGGCTGCTAGGGTAGAGTTAGAGATGTTTATTCTAGAACAAGGCATAGTAGAATCCTTCCTAATGTTAATTCAGGAGTTTCTTAATGAATGATCTTAGTCTCTGGTTATGTTGAAGGACACTTGGAGGTGTACACCGTCTGTGGCCCTGAAAACGTCAGTCTGTATATGCTTGCAGAGAAACTGCATTAGGGGCATAACGCACTGTATCTTTTAAGCCTCTAGCTTTGCAGTTAATTTTCTTGAGGTGCTCTGTTGTTCCTGTTCCTCTAGCCCTTGTTCTTAAACTGTGAGAGGTGCTGAAAGTTTTTGCACTAGAGGCATTATGTCATTGGCACTGGTTTTTTACTTTTTTTTGGCTTGTCACAGATTCCTTTTTCATTGTTGGACAGTTTTAGTCTTTTAGGTAAATTTCTCTTGCTGCAAAGTAGTGGATTGTACGAATGGTATCCGAGCTTAATTTTGTACTGTTGGTTCCACAACATCTGTGAACTGGTAGAAGATTGTGGATGTTAGATGTCACCTGGAGATCCTGAAAGAAGATTCTTGACCATTTCCTAGTATCTGACATGGTCAATCAAAAGACTCTCCTGTTCATTCTCATTTGTCTTGACATTTGTGGCGTAGTAGGGAATAAGTAGTGGTTTGCTTAATTTAAGGGACAGTCATACTGGGAGACAGAGAGAGGATTTGCATATGCTCTATGAAGACTCTCCACTGGTGTCCCATAAAGCTCAGTGCTGTGACCTATTCTGTTGTTTTTCAGTATCAGCCCTCCCAGAAAGTTCTTATCATCATACCTATATAATGCTTAAAGCACCGTCTGTAGACATACAGGTCTGGTAGATATCTCATTAATCTGGACATCCAAATAACTTTCCTGTCTCACATTGAAAGCCTGACTGAGTAATCTAGATTTCTCCTTTATAAAGTGGATCCAGCTATGTCTACCCACAGAAGCCACTTATGTGTCTATTGAGCAAATTTATAGCTCAGTGGTTAAGATGGATGGACAAATCATTCCTTAAGGAAAAAGTTGCTTGAAAAAGGTGTATATTGGGGGTTCTTTGAGCAATCAAGACCCCTATTTTAGAGAAACACTTTATACGTTTCAACAAAAATCCTTTAAGGATTTCACCAGAAATTGTTCTGAAATTGTATGTACTGGTTTAAGTAAATTTCCAAAGAAGAACAACCCAATCTTCCTGAAACATTTTCTCTATTCAGAATGAATGCATTCATTTGGTGATTAATTTAGTTCACTGATTGAGAACTTCTCTCCAGCTAACAAGGGCAGAATATCCAGCAGGCAATGTTAGAGTGATGGAGGACAAAGCGCATCTGAGCAGGACCAGAGGTAAGATACATAACTTTGTGCATGTGCAGAAATAAACAAACGATTACATAAAGTGTGTAGTTCGTGTTCATTATTCATATCATACTGTATATGTATTTGAGTTAAACTCTAAATAACTCTGGTAATTCTTTGTGTCTTTAGAACCCGATACTTCATGGAAGCAAAGTTTCAAATCCAAACTCCAGAAGAAATTTGAGATGATTAGTGAGGGAATCTTAAAGTATGGAAACTCAAGGCTTCTAAACGAGGTTTACACAGAACTGTGTATCACATCGGAGTACAAGTGTCGTCATATATATGAAGAACATGAGGTCCATTATAGTGCGTCTTGCAGGAGTCTAATAACAGAGGAGTCCATCAACTGTAATGATATCTTTAAAGCCTTACCTGGAGATGAGAGGCCTATCAGAACCGTGCTAACAGAAGGAATTGCTGGAATTGGGAAAACAGTGTCTGTGCAGAAGTTTGTTCTGGACTGGACTGAAGGAAAAGCAAATCAGGATTTGGACTTCATTTTTCCTTTTAACTTTAGAGAGTTAAATTTTCAGAAGAAAAAATGTTTTAGTTTGTTGGAGCTTCTCAATTTTTATTTCCCAGAAACCAAAAACCAAATCATGGACTTTCATCATTACAGAATCATGTTTATCTTTGATGGACTGGATGAGTCTCGCTTTACTCTCGATTTCCTCAACAGCAAAGTGTTGACTGATCCCACAGCGTCAGCTTCATTAGACGTACTGCTAACAAATCTTATTAATGGGAATCTGCTTCCATCTGTGTTCCTCTGGATAACATCTCGGCCGGCAGCATCCAGTGAGATTCCTCCTGTTTGTATTCACAGAGTAACAGAGGTACGAGGATTCTCTGACCCTCAGAAAGATGAGTACTTCAGAAAAAGAGTCAGTGATCAGGACCTGGCTAATAAAATCATCACACATCTGAAATCATCTCGAAGTCTTTACATCATGTGCCACATGCCAGTCTTCTGTTGGATTGCAGCGACTGTTCTCGAGGGAATGTTTAGTGAACCAGAAACCGGAGAGGTCCCCAAGACCCTGACTCAAATGTTCACACACTTCCTGATCTTACAGATCAAACGTGGATGCCTGAAGTACAAAAAACAAGAAATAGATCCTGGACAGGTTACAGATATTGTAGTTAAACTGGGGAAGCTGGCATTCCAGCAGCTGGAGAAAAGAAACCTGATCTTCTACCAGGAGGACCTCTTGAAGTGTGGAATTGATGTAAGAGAGGCTACAGTGTACTCAGGGGTTTGCACTCAGATCTTTATCAAAGAAGTGTCTTCACATCTGGGGAAAGTGTACAGCTTTGTACATCTGAGTGTTCAGGAGCATCTTGCTGCTGTGTTTGTCTTTCTCTCATGTGTCAATGGAAATCTCTCAAAACAAGAAGTTCCTGAAATCTTCGGCCTCTCCAGCACAGCAACACTATTGGACCTTCTAAAGGCAGCAGTAGACAAGGCTTTCCAGAGTAAGACTGGACACCTGGACCTTTTCCTCTGCTTCCTTATGGGTCTCTCACTGGAGTCCAATTCAGTTCTCTTACAAGTCCATCTTACAGAGACAAGACGCAGATATCTGAGAAACCATGCTGCTGCCACAAACAAGGAAATAACTACATACATCAAGGAGAAGATTAGGAAAAATCCATCAGAAAAGAAATCCATCAATCTGTTCCGCTGTTTGAATGAACTGAATGATCAGTCTCTGGTACAGGAAGTTCAACATTTTTTGAGTAAAAGAGTAAATCATTGCCTCCAGGGAGTCAAACTTTCAGCAGTTCAGTGGTCCGCTCTGGTTTTCTTGTTAATGAACTCAAATGAGGTCCTGGAAGAGTTTGACCTACAGAAATATGCACCATCAGATGATTGCTTGATGAAACTGCACCAAGTGGTTGCAATGTCCAGAAAAGCTCTGTAAGTTGTTCCTGGATGTTCTGTGATTTTTATTACATTCAAAATGTATTAAATTTAATTTTTCTTTGTATTGCGCTTTTAACAAAGAACAATGTCTCAAACCAGCTTTACACAGATAATGTGGTGACAAAGAATGAATAAAATGTTTTTTATAAGTGTAAGTTTGTTCCCGATAAACAACCCGGTGGTGACTGTGGTGAAGAAAAAACTCCCTGAGATGCAGAAGGAAGAAACCTTGGGAGGAACCAGACTCAAAGGGAAACTCATCCTCATCTGGGTTCCACCGAATGTCCATTTATTACAGCTGAACAATGTTGAGGTGTAGTGATGGAGATCAGAGAAAACTGTAGTCCTGAGTCAGTGTAGCAGACTGTTGACATTAACTACAGTCCAAATCCACAAAGTTCTCAGTAGTTTTATGGATCTCCAGGGTGTTGATGAGCCGCCTCCAATCAAAGAGAACATCATCCAAAGGCAGGCCAGGACAAAGTGGGCAAATCCGAGGAGAGGAGAGGAGCAGGAACAGTGATCAGTGGAACCTCTGGAGAATGTTTAACTCGAGAGAGAGAGAGAGAGAGAGAGAGAGAGAGAGAGAGAGAGAGAGAGAGAGAGAGAGAGAGAGAGAGAGAGAGAGAGAGAGAGAGAGAGAGAGAGAGAGAGAGAGAGAGAGAGAGAGAGAGAAGAGGGGTGACAGGAAGAGAAGGATATGGATTATTAAGTGTCCTTATTGTTGTGTGAAAGTTAAGGACACTGTGCAGTTGGGACTCTGGCAAGACTCGCTATGGTAGCAGAACTAAAAAGAAAAACCAGAAGGTAACAGATATGAGGGATCTCTATGATAAGAGACGACTCACCACACCACCGTCAACTAACCTGAGTGAACTTGTGAGAGTGTATATCCAAACACTCTGTATCCATGATCCCTCCAGATCTGCTTCTTTACATAAGAAAAATCTACTGAGAAAAGGTTTGACTAAATAAATATGTTTTCAGCCTTGACATGAACACTGAGACTGTGTCTGAGTCCCGAACACTGATTGGAAGGTTGTTCCATAACTGTGGGGTTTATAAGAGAAAGATCTGCCCCCTGCTGTAGTCTTTTTTTTTAGGTACAAACAAATAGCCTGCACCTTTTGATCTAAGTAGGTGTGGAGGAACATACTGGTACAGAAGTTCACTCAGCAGAAGGAAGCAATCAAGCATCCACTGTCTAATGTCCTGTACACACTCCTCAACATTGTTAAGGTTGTTAACTGGCCTTGACTCTGGACAGTCAACTGGTTAACTACTGCTGTTCTAAAACTATAGCCTATACTAAAAGAAATGAGAGCAGCACCTTCCCGAGTGGAATGAATACCGTCCTGCTCTAACAGGCCAAACAGCCTTCCCCTTAAAATTGCTCCAATTATCTATGAAGCCCGCATTGTTTTTGGAGCACCTCTCAGACATCCAGCAGGTCAGCGACCATAACCTGCTGTAATCTTCCTGGCCATGTCACATGGGGATGGGGCCAGAGAATATCACAGCATCAGACATTGCCTTTGCTAATTTACACACCTCTTTAATGTTACTCTTAGTAGCCTCTGACTGTCGAAGGCGTATATCATTAGCTCCTGTGTGCTATGTCCGGCACCCTGGCTCCCGGTATACACCTGACCTGTACTGCTGGTGCCCCTAAAGGTCTCTCTAATTTCACTTGACTCAGAATAGAGTCTCCTATAATCAGAGCTCCTCCAGGTTTCTCAACGGTTGCTTTACTGATGAGAGCAAACCTGTTGGACACGTGAAGCGGAGAGGAATGGTGCTTCCGTGGGAGAGCCTTTGCGTTAGGATGAGAGAGATTAAAAAAAACTGTAACAAATACAAAATTCAGGAAATTAAACTAATGAGTGTTTGTTAAATTTTTTTTTTTGTAATTAAAACATGCTGATCAGTCCAAATTGTTTAGGTTTGTTTTAGTAGAATAGTTCAGTCTCATATTGCTGAGTCATGCTTTATTAACAAGATACAGCAACGTTTTTTTTTTTCCCTACAGGCTGTGTAGATGTAATCTTACCAAGAAAAGTCTGACAAGTCTGGCTAAAGCTCTCAGCTCAGCCTGTTCATGTCTGAGAGAGATGGACCTGAGTGATAATAACCTGCAGGACTCAGGATTCAAACTGCTTTCACCTGGGTTGGAGAGTCCACACTGTAAACTGAAGATCTTAAGGTAAGATTTTTTTTTTTTAAATATGTAATCAAATCAATCAGTGAGTGGCCAAAATACCTTTTGTACTTTTGTGATTCTCTTATAGTTTATTATGCACACTTATGTGGTAATATGTCTCTCTTATCTGTTCCTCAGACTTCATAATTGCCAACTCACACAGAAAAGTTGTGTAGTTATTGTTGTAGTTCTTACGTCTAAGTCGACACATTTGATAGAGCTGAGTCTCGGCCACAATAATCTGCAAGATGCAGGTGTAAAGAGTCTCTCTGGGGCACTGCAGAGTCCATGCTGCAAACTGAAGTCACTGAGGTGAGAACATAATGTTTTCATGCGCTCATCTGCTTAAAACAAAAGTCTATTGTGTAGTTTCACAAGGATCATTGTGACTATATTAATTTCATAGTGACGACAGGTATACACAAATATATTTGTATTATTTTTATGTATGATTATTGCTATTAATATTTTTGCATCTGTAATTACAATAATAAAACTGTAAAACAAAATCACACAGTGGTTTTAGACCTAAAATACTGACATGCATGAACATTGTTGTTTTCTGCAGTTTGGATGAATGTGGCATTACAGAAGAAGGCTGTATCTCTCTTGCTGAAGCTCTGAAGTTAAATTTGCACCTGAGGGAACTGGATCTGTGTGCTAATGACCTGGGAGAACAGGGAGTGAAGATGCTCACTGATATAAAGGAGGATGAAAATTACACACTGGAGAAGTTAAAGTGAGTTTCTGACATACTGTCATGTAAGGAGAGGGGAAGAAAATGCAAATGCAAGGAAGCACTTCTAGAAGAGCCAGACACATATTAGCTAGGGGAACAGCAGGGGGTTGATCTGTCGCAATTCTAGAAAGCATTTCCTTAAAATTTTTAATGATATATGCTAATGTTTGTCAGCCAGTGGAAAATTGGACTCCCAAGAAACCTGGTCCTAAGTGAGGAGGCAGATTAAGAGTAAATCATAAGTGCCTATAAAGGGAGAAACCCAAATACCTGCCCAGAATAGGAAAACATGGGCTCCACCCTGGATCAGACCAGTCAGAATGTAGCTGATGGATACCAGCAGGCCAAGTGGAGTGTGAACGTGGTATTGGCGGCAGTAAAAACACTGGTATGGCAGAGGTTTGGTGAGTCCATGGAAAAATATCTTCATTTGGTCTTAAAGATAGTCTGTAAAAAGCCATCAGCCATTTCACAAGGGGAAAGCAATTTCCTGGCTAAGCTGTTTATAGCAGGGATTGGGATCTGTAGATCTGTAATCCCACCATCTTGCTTTTAAAGATGAAGTTATGTTGGAAAACTCAAAAGAGACTTGCCCATCATTAGAGTTGAGGTTACTGGTGTATTTTGTGGTAGGGCTTTTGGGAAGATGAGATTCACCCTAAATCTTGAAGCCTTTTGGGGGAATTACAATCCTCAGTCACTGAACCTTGGATTCATACAATGGACCAATGCCTAACCCTCATGGACAACTAATGTGAGTTTGCCTAAACATTCTAAACGGTGTTTTAAACTTGGAAAGGAGGGTGTTTTGAGAGTGTACTGGCCTGCTGTGGTAGTTGAGTTGAAAGTTAATGGTAAATGTATGACCCCACCCTCACCTATGACCATGAGATTTGAATTGTGCCCAAAAAAAAATGGTTGCAAAAAGAAGCAGCAGCAGGCATGAGCTTCCTTTGCAGAGTGGTTGGATTCAGCCTTAGAGATGAGGAGCTTGGGTATTCAGGGGACTAAAGTGACATCTTCTTCTGTTCACACTTTACCTCTGACTATTACCAGTACTGACACATGAGACTCACTCCATAAACAAATCACCATGTCAATGATTACATTTTATTTTAATTTCAAAGCACATAAAGCACATATAGATGTCTAATAATTCTCTGTAATTATCTTACAGGCTCTGAGATCTTCAGCCTTGACCTGGTTTAAGGATGTTTAATGGAGATACATACAACCATTCACACTTTCTTCATTTGTACGTCATCATTAATATCTTATTCGCTTTGTAATATGAAACTGTTTATGGCAGATTAAAAAAAAAGTAGCTTTGTGTTTTCCACCTTTATTTCCAGCTGTACAAATGTTCATAAGGAAGCTCCAGAATATAATCCATATTGTTGGAAACTAAGCTACAGATTGTGTTGATGATTGTAGAGGGTTTGTGTGTTTGTTGTTACACAGTTTCAGTGTTACCTTGATAAACGTAATTGGATATGAAGATACTATAGGAAGTGTGATTAAGGTTGGTGGTTATGGTTGCGTGTTGAGCTTGAGAGTGTGATGTGGGTGTCAGCGAGTACGTAGCCTGAACATCGCAGCGCTAAGGAATCCACCACAGTAAGAAGGCCACAGGCGATCCGAGGAGCCCCCCATATCCAGTGGTTCAGTGTGAGCGATGTTGATGGTGAGGCAGGAGGGTGGAGCAATAATGGCAGCAAAGCGGAATGGTGAAGCGACAACCTCAGAATAGCCAGGGGGCAAAGCAACATTCTCAGTGGAGCTCTGGAGTGGAGCTATGCCCTCGGTGGAGCATGAGGGCAGAGCAGCGTCCTCCATGGGGATCGGGCAGTAGAATGAGTTTGGGAAGAATCTTAAGGTTAAAGCCCAATGCCAGGGAGTGGTTTAAATCGGTCTGTGTGAAAACACATAACACATGAAAAACAAATGAGCTCAAATGTAAAACTCTTTTTTTATTGCTTTAATCATCTTGGTTTTGTTTTAAAGGACATTAGTAATTAAAGGTCTTGTGTGTGTTAGTTAGTAGAGAATTCTGTGCTGGAAGAGTTGGTTGGCATACAGTAGCAGACAGATGTGTACTGCAGGTGATGATTCAGCAGTAGCAGGTTAGAAGATTCAAAAACTATATTCTGAGCGGCTGATGGAATCCTGACGTGTCACCAGAATAGACTGAGTGTAATCTGGTTTCTTTTGTCTGCACAGTAAATGATAGAAAACTCTTAGGAATAAAGGAGAGAAATTTCAGGATAACAGTGATAACAGTCAGATCATGTATATATCATATTACAAGCTCATGTTCTGTATAGTGCACTTAGAAAACATGGAGCTAAAATCCATCCTCCTCCTTATTTGATTCTCCTCTCATCTCACAGCTACTGTTTATTAATCTGTACTTATTAAATACATCTAAGACATAAAAACAGCAGTTTGTAGCAGTGGACTAATATCTCTGCTTTGCACTTATTCTTAGCGTAAAGATACAGAATATTGTGTATATATTTCCCTGTGCTGTTTAACTGTATTTAATCTGTCTTATGATTTATGATCAACAATGTAAGGCCTGTAAATGCATGCTTATATATGTAGATTACCAGCTTTGACTTTATCATCTTATCAGCAGCAGAAAAATCGAAAGCTTTTGTTGTACAAGAAATGAGGTTTCACTGCTGAAGCCACTTCCATCCTTAAAAACATGGAAGTGTGACAAAGAACTAGTATTTCTCTTTCACACCTTTACAGCAAACATATTTCATTTGTTCTGTCTCTGATATTTGATGGTATTTTCAGTGATAATAAAATAAAATATAAAAGGACCTTTATTTATTGAATTTTCTAGTAGAAATGAATGAATGAATGAATGAATGAATGAATGAATGAATGAATGAATGAATGGAATATTTGAGTTACTTTTAGGTACTTTTGATGTGAAAAAGAATCCAATCCAAACTAAATGAGAGATAGAGCGCGTGGACCATCAGTCTTTGGAAGGTGACATTCGTCATGTTTAACGTCACATTTGGAATGGGAAATGGAGCCCCCTTGTGGAGAATTATCAGAAGGCACCTGCCAGTAACCTTAACAGAGACCCAGTGTGGTGGTGATACGAGTCTGCTCCATCTTCTTGAGTAGGTTGTCGACACATATGTGAAGGACTCCATCTTTTAACAGGACACTGATTATTGGGCTACTCCAGTCACTTGTGGATGCTTTAAATATACCCTTGCTTTGTCTGTGCCACGAGTGCCTTGGGGTCACTAACGGGGTGGTCAATCTAAGTCTATGCTAGAACAAAAAAATTGTACTGCTCCAAAAGATCCATTTCAGCCTTTTTCTGGGATGTTCCACATGCTTTAAGTCCACTTGCAGTGGTTGCTCCAGTTCCAGGTTCTCATATCTCATATTTGCCACTCACCACCACTCCAATTCAAATCAGCTGTGACAGCTAAGTAGATCTTTCAACTCTTTGAGCAGGTTGATGTGATAAGTTATTTTATTCTTGCTTTTCTTAGAGTTGGTAGAAGCAGAAAGACCTTCTGCCCTGGCTGGAATTCTCAGGATATTTTGGTCATAGCATTTCTTCTGCACATGCTGTAGGTTTTGCCTTAATTTCTCTTTTTAGCTCTCATCTCCAGGGTGTTCTGGATCATACCCTCCTCAGATTTCTTTAAATTCTTCAGGATCTCCAACTCTTTTCCTGTGGTCCTTTTACCTGCCAACCATACACACGTTTAATAGAATGAAAATACACTAAATGTCTTTTTTATACCAACAACACAAAAGGAAGCGATTTGTCCAAGTCTGGTCATTTATCTGAACTAAACATTCTGATGTTTTTGATTGTTCGTGATGCATTTTAGCCACAATGTGAACTTTCTGCTTTGATCCATCAGGATCTTGCCTGTGGAGAACGTGTGAAGGCTTCAGGATATCTAGCAGCTTAATCTTCTTGATTTGCTTCAGTTTAAACCATTTTGTGGTTGAGATGAAATGAGGAACACTGTGTGTGGTGTGTGAGTCACAGACTATTCTAGAAATGTGTCATGCGTGTCTTGAATCATCGTGTTATAAAATCTTATCTGATTCCACATGGGGTTTTTAAACGTTGACTGTGTCGACTGTTTTGATCCTAAAGCTGCAGCACCGGATATTAAAATAATTGTATGTAGGTCGGTTGTTCATCAAGGAAACAGGATGTTAGTGAATTAAGTGATCTTGTTCTATTTAATTTATTTACCAGAAACTGAGTTTGGTGGTTAAAAAAAAAAAAGAAAGAAAATGTGTGAGAATGAATGTCATCACTAACCCAAGAAACCCAATTCAACACGTCTCCTTTCACTGTAGCCGCAGCTGCACCTCCACATACATCATCTCCAGCAGAAGCATCGATATTCACCTCATTACATGACACAGAAATGCAGTCCACCCTGGGATTTCCATGCAATTGTGTATCGTTAAAATTCTCTGATCAGGGAATCCCCAAGGATTTTCCTGGGAATTTGAATTAAAGGCAAATTGTGTGTTTTTGTGCGCATTCTATAGGGAAGAATGTGTAAAAGTTTAAACTGGGAATTATTATATATTTATCGTATTGCTGTAATAATAAAAATTTAAAAAAGGAAGAAGATGCAGAAGGAGAAGAATCGACTCCTATGTTTCATTCACCGGAATCGGCTCTTTTTTGGAATCGGTTCACCTCAATGGGCGGAAAGTAGCGTTAGTTAATGTCAGTGCGCGGCGCCGTGGCGTTGGTTTTTATTTGTCTTATAATTAAATAAAAAATTAAAAACAACACCATCATGTCAGAAGAAATCGAAGATTCGAAGCCCGTGGAAACAACCGAGGAGCAAAAGGTAAATTCCCGAGGGCGGAAAAAAGGAACAAATAGAGGGAATTATTTACACTTTAGCCAGCTAGCATAGAGTGACCAATTAATAATCACCTTTAAGGAATATTCTCATTTTAAAACGAAATACCAAAAAAATGCAAATATATTTATTAATTGTAATAGATGTTTTCATACTTTGACCATTTATTCATCGTTAATGCTGTATAGTCGTGCTTTTTTTCCCCCCGTAGCTAAACGTCAGCTAACCCTATAGTCGGGCTTGATCCAAAATGGCGCCCACGCCCTAGACTAGTGCACTACATAGTGTGTGTGGAGTAACGGCTTCCGCACCCTCTTTAGTGCCCTTCACGTGCACTACATAGCACATTTGGGACCCAACCGATTTTTAGCATACGCTTCCTTTGGTAAATATATTGATTATTATATTAAATTATATAAAATTACACTTGATTTTTATACGTGTTGCTTATAAGGTTATCAGTAAATACATTATTAGCATTACAGAGCTATAAATTGCTAATAACACCAGTATATTTGAATATTTTCCGTGTTTTGCTAGGTAAGCTAGGTAGCTAGCATTTGAAAAGGTTTATTGCGATATAAAAAAAACACTTATTGATTTATTTGCGTGTTTGTGGTCCGTGTTGTGATTATTATTAGTGGTGTTTCATGTCATACATGTTATTAATGATATAATTTGTGCTAAAAGGTGATTAGCATGGGGTTTGCTAGGTTTTGATAGTCTGATTAGCTCATGTTCTGATAAGTCATCGATAGATGTGATTATTTCAGTATCGGTTCCTGATCAGTGAGTCGATTCAGTTGACCAGTTAATTAATTAACACAGCGGAGAGAACTCACTAACAGGATGGAGGTGTATAGACGTGTTTTATTCCTCCTACACCGCACCGGTTCCAGGGTGT
>NC_139583.1:1698909-1713909 GCF_946808225.1 Silurus aristotelis | reverse complement strand
TGTGTAATCATAAACAGAGAATAATACAGCAGTTTAATGTTCATGTTGGAGAACGCTCAACGAGCCAATCACTGAGTGATCTGAGATTATTGGCTGGTGTTTTTGACTCCGCTTTGGAAGCTCCGCCCACTTTCTTTTCCTCTTTAATGTTTCACATCTGCACTTTGTCACACAAAGACTGTTTAATGTACAATTGAAGCTCTCAGCAACATTAAACCCTCACACTAGAGCCAAAAGT
The DNA here is from genome assembly GCF_946808225.1 of Silurus aristotelis. Classification (NCBI taxonomy): domain Eukaryota; kingdom Metazoa; phylum Chordata; class Actinopteri; order Siluriformes; family Siluridae; genus Silurus; species Silurus aristotelis. The sequence continues at coordinate 1,713,671 of NC_139583.1, read as the reverse complement.
ATGTGCACCCCTGAACATCACACCCATATGTGGTTTTTCATCAAACTCTCCGTATCTCTGAACCCTGAACATTACAGTTTCTCTAAGAACTTACAGGTCCAAATAGTTCTCCAGCACACAACGCATGCTCCATAAAGACATGGATTTTGGTGTGAAGATTGGAGTATAAGGTCTTAAGTGTCCTGCACAGAACCCAGGCTTCTTCAACCTCCTCAACCCCAATGAACACCTTTGGGAAGAATGGAACAGGAGCTTCCTCGACATCCCATCATCAGCTCATCATCTGACCTCCCTAATGATATCTGAACGACCACAGAACTTAAATCTGTTGAAAGCCATGGCAGATCTGTGGAGCTTATAACTGCAGGAAAAACAGGTGAAATAAGAGATGGTTGTTGGTGTGAAAGAACTCATGTCCTGCACAGAGCCCTGACTTCCTCACCCTCCTTAACCCTGTTTAAATGCCTTTTGATTAAACAGAGCAGGAGGTTCCTCATTATCCCAACCTCAGCTCATCATCTGATCTTATTAATGTTCTTGTATCTGAACAGTAACCTCCACAGCTCCATAATCTATTGGAAAGCCTTTACAGAAGAGTGGAGCTTCTTACAACAGGAAAGAAAGCGGGATAAAGACATGGTGGTTGGTGTGAAGGTTGAAGCAGAAGAACTTGAGTCTGTGCAGTGTCCTGCACCGAACCCTCAACTCCACTGAACACAATTGGGAAGATGTTCTTGCTCTGGAACCCTAATCTCCTCAGCTCCAAAATCTAGTGGAAAAGGTCTTCACAGAAAAGTGGAGCTTCTTGTAGAAGGGAAGATATAAATCTGGAGCACGATGTCCAAGTGCATATGGGTGTGATGGTGGTGGGGTTGCACAAACATCTGGACATACTGCACGTAGGTTAACATCAATGTAAAATTATTTTCTTTTCTTTTTTTTCTTCTCCACAGCAAAAATACTTCGACTCGGGCGACTACAACATGGCAAAGGCGAAGATCAAGAACAAGCAGCTCCCCTCGGCGCAGACGGAGAAGGCGGAAATCACCGGCGATCACATTCCCACCCCTCAGGATCTGCCGCAGAGGAAAACCTCGCTGGTGGCCAGCAAGCTGGCGGGCTGATCATTTCCGGCGTCGCCTCACCATCAGCTCGCTCTCGTCCCTCACGTTTATTCCTCATTAACACACCATCCCTCCGTTTATTTTGATTTTATTCTTTTGTTTATCTTTTTACGTTTCCTTTTACCTACAACGTATGAATATACACTGAAATAGAGGCGTGCAGGTGCCAGCGTTGGATCCTGGGTAGTTCTGAGGGATATATTAAGATTAAGAAGAAAAAAAAAAGTCTGTATGAAGATTTCTATATGTGCTGTAGGAGTAGATGGAACGTGTACATATTTGCTTGCGAGAAACGAGACAGAGGGTTTTTAGAAAGGTTTTATGTTCTAATCGCACCATTCCTGAAGATCAGCCCCGCATAGCGCGCTAGTGTGCTTGAGCGATTCACGATACCACACTCGAGCCATGTTCGCATCTGAGCTTCACACACTAGTCACGTCAGACACACGTGGCCGCCGTTGGCTCGTTGCCTCTGACCCGTGAGAGAGGTTTTAATCATGTTACGGTTGTAAAGCAGCAATCGTGAACCTGAAGGCTAACGGCTAATGTGATTCAAACTGGCGCTCCACGAGTTCCTCCCTGAGGGTCTCCTCTCAGAGGGTCTTCTCATCAACGATGCCTCTTCAAGGGTTTTCCTCCTCAATGTCTCTTGTTTGATAGTCTCCTCTTTTAGGGTCTGCTCCTCAATGTATCTTCTCGGATGGTCTCCTCACTGAGAGTCTCCTTTCTTAGGGTCTCCACCTCAAGGTTTCCTCTCCAATGGTCTCCTCACCCGGTTTCTTGAAGCGAAACACTACATCCTCTGGTCATGGGCGTGTCCACCGCAGTCACTTATGTGCCATTCGATTTGTAAATAAAATAGTTTTGCAAACCTGTGCCTTCTTCCCATCCTTCATGTTCTTACTGCGTTCTCTCAAGTGTCTATTAATCACACCAAAGCCTGAATGCTGATTGGTCGGCTTTATTTTTCACAAAGTAACCACCTCAAATACGGTTGTTCTAATACCTGTAGCAGCATCGGATCCACAGGGATTTGTGCAGCTGAAGCACCATGTTTAAGATGATTGGAGATGATGATGTAATAGTTATGGAAGTCCCCATTGTCAGCAAAAATTGGCGTATAAATTGAGAAAATATGACGTGTGCTTGAATAAATACACATTTAAATTTAAATGAATGTTGTGTTAAAGAAATAAAACAACAAAAGATATGTAGATATTAGAAAAGGATCATCCTGATGCCCAGATCACCAACACACGTGGTTTCTTTACTGATTCCTGTAGTTTCTGAGGAGCAGAATTTGATTTAATGTAGAATAAAGACTATAGAAGTGTACGATTGATTCTTTTTCGTTCTTATTGACCAAATTTTCATTAGTGTGAGCTGCTGTATATGTTGTTTATATACAGAGCATCTGGAAAGTTTTCACTGCTTCCTTTTTTCTAAAGTTTATGATTAAATTCATTATTTTCCACAAAATTCCCCAAACAAAACCCCATAATGACAACGTGAAAGAAGTGTTTTTGGAACCTTCACATTTATAAAAAAAAAAAAGGTACGTATGTAAATATTCACAGCTTTACTCAATACTTCGTTGAAGCCCTTTGGCCCCAATCACAGAGTCAAGTCTTATGAAAGTTTGATGCTACAAGGATCACCTATTTTTTGGGCAGTTTCTCCCAGTCTTTTTTGCACAACCTCTCAAGCTCCATCAGGTTGGATGGGGAGCATCGGTGCACAGCCATTTTCAGATCTCCAAAGATGTTCAGTCAGGTTCAGGTCTGGGCTCTGGCTGGTCCACATTCACAGAGAGTCCCGTAGCCAATCCTTTGTTATCTTGACTGTGTGTTTGGGATCGTTGTCCTTTTGGAAGATAAAACCGTTGCTCCAGTATGAGATCCAGAGCGCTCTGGAGCAGGTTTTCATCAAGGACGTCTCTGTACATCGCTGCATTTATCTTTCCCTCAATCTTGGCCAGTCTCCCAGTTCCTGCTGCTGGAAAACATCCCCACAGCATGATGCTGCCACCACCATGCTTCACTGTAGGGGTGATATTTACCAGGTGATGAGCGATGCCTGCTTTCCTCCAGACATTACACTTAGCATTTATACATACATGCCTGTTTGGTCAGAGATGGTTGTTCTTCTGGAAGGTACTCCTCTCCACAGAGAAACGATAGAGCTCTTTCAGAGTGACCATCATGTTCTTGGTCACCTCCCTGACTCTGGCCCTTCTCCCTGATTGCTCAGTTTGAGTGGCGGCGTCTCCGCTCTAGGAAGAGTCCTAGTGGTTTCAAACTTCTTCTATTTACAGATTATCGAGGCCACTGTGCTCATTTAAACCTTCAATGCTGCAGAATGTTTTCTCTCCCCTTCTCCAGATCTGTGCCTCGATACAATTCTGTCTCTGAGGTCTACAGACATTTCCTTGGACTTCATGGCTTGGTTTATGCTCTGACATGCACTGTAACTGTGGGACCTTCAATAGACACGTGTGTGCCTTTCCAAATCATGTCCAATCATCTGAATTTACCACAGGTGGACTCCAATCAAGTTGTAGAAACGTCTCAGGGATGATTAGTGGAACCCGGATGAAGCTGAGCTAAATTTTGAGTGTCATGGCAACGGCTGTGAAAACTTATGTACGTTTTTTTTTTTTTTTTTCGCTTTTTATTTTGTATGAAAAGATTTGAAGCGTCATTATGGGGTTTTGTTTGTGGAATTTTGAGAAAAATAATACATTTAATCTATTTTAAATTGAGGCTGTAACATAAGAAAAGGTGGAATAAGTGAAGCTCTGTGAAAACTTTCTGGATGCACTGTATATGTAGTACAGATTTACCAACATCGACAGCAAACCAACTAATGATAGCTTTAGAAGTTTACTTCTAAATAAAACTTTTACTATGGTGATGCCAGGGCTTGAACCCATGACCTTGTGGTGACCTGTTGCTCAGTAAACAAACACCTTACCCACTGAGCTATCAGTTTCTATTTCTGCAAGCAGTCAATAAGCCTAATGAAACAACATGGCTTCTATTCCATACTTCAACACCATGTAACTCATTAAAAGTAGGCCAATCAAGTCTTTCAAAAAAGACAAAAAAAATAAAGAATTCTTTTAAAAAGATTTATTTAATTAACAAATAGATTTACATTTAATGTCACAAAGTAGACAAACTATTAGATTTTAAAAGATAAAAAAAAATTACTATGGTGATGCTGGGGATTGAACCCACAACCTTGTGGTGACCTGCTGATCGGTAAACAAACACCTTACCCACTGAGCTATCAGTTCTTATTTGTGTAAGCATTTAATAAACCTTATGAACCAACATGGCTCCTTTTCCATACTTAAAAACCATAGAAAACCATAGAAAAATATAAATAAAAATTTAAAATACAACTTTTACTATGGCGATGCCGGGGCTTGAACCCACAACCTTGTGGGGACCTGTTGATCGCCCACCTTTACTGTGCTGCCCATTGATGGTGAATTTCTCAAACATAAGGACAATCAAAATGTAATTCTTGCTAACAAAAAATGTAAAAGATAATTTTCTGTTAAGAAATGTTCTGTAAACCGTAATTGAGGAGAAAGTGCTTTTTTTTTCCATTAGGGGTCAGAGTAGTGTAACAGGTAGAGAAACAAACTCTTCTTCTTCTTCTTCTGCTTTGGGCTGCTTCCATTAGGGGTCTCCACTCTACATCGACCTCTTTCAACCCAACTACCTGCATGTCTTCCTTCACCACATCCATAAACCTCCTCCTTGGTCTTCCTCTTTTTCTCCTTCCTGGTGGCTCCATCCTCAGCATTCTCCTACTGATATACCACATGTCCGTCCTCTGCACATGTCCAAACATCTCAATCTCACCTTACTCACCTTGTCTCCAAAACATCCTACGTCCCTAGAGTGTGGTGGAGGTGAAGAGAGTTTCTGATAGGGTGATAAACGTGAAGCTGGAAGTTGGAGGGGTGATGATAAAGGTCATCAGTGATTGTGCTCCTCAAGTGAGTAGAAACAAGTTCATTAGAGGGACAGCACATGTAGGACATTTTGGAGACAAGGTGAGGGAGGTGAGATTGAGATGGTTTGGACATGTTCAGAGGAGAGACATGGGATATATCAGTAGGAAAATGCTGAGGATGGAGACACCAGGAAGGAGGAAAAGAGGAAGACCAAGGAGGAGGTTTATGGATGTGGTAAGAGAAGACATGCAGGTAGTTGGTGTGAAAGAGGCAGATGTAGCGGACAGAGGGGTATGGAGACAGATGATCTGCTGTGGAGAAATAAGAAGAAGTTGTACCACATAACTTCCATTAATCTCCACATAACATCCATTAATCTCCACATAACTTCCATTAATCTCCACATAACTTCCATTAATCTTCACATAACATCCATTAATCTCCACATCACTTCCATTAATCTCCACATCACTTCCATTAATCTCCACATAACATCCATTAATCTCTACATAACACCCATTAATCTCCACATACCTTCAATTAATCTCCACATAACATCCATTAATCTCAACATAACATCCATTAATCTCCTCATAACATCCATTAATCTCCTCATAACATCCATTAATATCCACATAACTTCCATTAATTTCCACATAACATCCATTAATCTCCACATAACTTCCATTAATCTCCACATAACTTCCATTAATCTTCACATAACATCCATTAATCTCCACATCACTTCCATTAATCTCCACATAACATCCATTAATCTCCACATACCTTCAATTAATCTCCACATAACATCCATTAATCTCAACATAACATCCATTAATCTCCTCATAACATCCATTAATCTCCTCATAACATCCATTAATCTCCACATAACTTCCATTAATTTCCACATAACATCCATTAATCTCCACATAACTTCCATTAATCTCCACACAACTTCCATTAATCTCCACATAACATCCATTAATCTCCACATCACTTCCATTAATCTCCACATAACATCCATTAATCTCCACATACCTTCAATTAATCTCCACATAACATCCATTAATCTCAACATAACATCCATTAATCTCCTCATAACATCCATTAATCTCCTCATAACATCCATTAATCTCCACATAACTTCCATGAATCTCCACATAACATCCATTAATCTCCACATAACTTCCAATAATCTCCACATAACTTCCATTAATCTCCACATAATTTCCATTAATCTCCACATAACATCCATTAATCTCCACACACCTTCCAATAATCTCCACATAACATCCATTAATCTCCACATAACTTCCATTAATCTTAACATAACATCCATTAATCTCCACATAACTTCTATTAATCACCACATAACTTTCATTAATCTACACATAACATCCATTAATCTCCACATAACTTCCATTAATCTACACATAACTTCCAATAATCTCCACATAACTTCCATTAATCTCCACATAACTTCCATTAATCTCCACATAACTTCCATTAATCACCACATAACTTTCATTAATCTCCACATAACTTCCATTAATCTCCACATAATTTCCATTAATTTCCACATAACTTCCAATAATCTCCACATAACTTCCAATAATCTCCACATAACTTCCATTAATCTCCACATAATTTTCATTAATCTCCACATGACTTCCATTAATTACCACATAACTTCCATTAATCTCCACATAATTTCCATTAATCTCCTCATGACTTCCATTAATCTCCACATAATTTCCATTAATCTCCTCATGACTTCCATTAATCTCCACATAACATCTATTAAATTCCACATAACATCCAGTAATCACCATTAATCATCATAAACCACCATCAACCACTATTAATCACCACATCACCACATCTAATCACTACATAACCTCCAGAAACCACCATTATCACCATATATTCATCTAATACATATAATCATGCAAAATGACAATAAAGTTGAATCTAATATAATCTAATCTAATCTAATCTAATACTATCAATAATATATATATATCAAGATATTATCAATAAAAATAATAATAATATTAATCATAATAACAATAATAACAATAATAATAATAATAATAATGTGTGTGTGTGTGTGTGTGTGTGTGTGTGTGTGTGTGTGTGTGTGTGTGTGTGTGTGTGTGTGTGTGTGTGTGTGTGTGTGTGTGTGTGTGTTTGACCAGCAGGGGGCGGCCCTGTTCCATGTCCCTGCACCACGCGGCTGCGCTAAATCATTTGCTCATGTACCCAGCATGCCCAGAGAGAGAGAGAGAGGGAGAGAGAGAGAGAGAGAGAGAGAGAGAGACACGCCGACTGAGCAGAAGAACAGAACGGAGGAGAAGAACTGCTTCATGCCCAAACACAAACCCGCACGTTAGAGTCAGACACAGAGTCCAGAATTCAGAGGAAGAGGAGAGGAACAGAAGACGGGGAGGAGGAAGAGGAGCTGATGTTCACCTAACTGAGATTTAGAGAAAGAGAGAGAGAGAGAGAGAGAGAGAGAGAGAGAGAGAGAATCATGGCTGCGTCTGAACTCTATACAAAGGTAATTCATTCGCTTGCGGCTTTTTATTTATTTATTTATTTATTGTATTTGATTTGTATCCTTTTCGAGGTGCTTCTGCTGCGGGGGATCTGGAGATGATCCTGGATGTGATTGTCACTGTTGTGTTGTGAGAAGGTCACAGTGGTTGGACTGAAAGCCATATGATGTGTCATTTCTAGGGCAAAAATAATCGGACAAAAATTATGAGCACCAAGTGGAGAAAAAAAAACGGATGGATTTTAAACCTCGTTTGATCCTTTTATCGTGTGTGTGTGTGTGTGTGTGTGTGTGTGTGTGTGTTTATAAAGGCCTAAGATGAGATGACGTGTGTGTGTGTGTGTGTGTGTGTGTGTGTGTGTGTGTGTGTGTGTGTGTGTGTGTGTGTGATGCTGCTGCTGCTAATGATGATGATGATGGGAATCTCAGCATCATCAATATCATCATCATCATCATCATCATCATCATCAATTCTGCACCTGTGTGTGTGTGTGTGTGTGTGTGTGTGTGTGTGTGTGTCAATCTCATAATGAATATTCTGAATGTACTGTATATTTTATATATATATGTATGTTTTTGTTGTTGACGTAATAATTGTGATGATGATGATGAAGATGATAATGATGATGATGGTGCAGGGAGCGATGGAGGGAGAGAAAGGAGGAGGCCTGTACCCATCCCCCATGTTCACATCTGCTGTGTTGTGAATGCGCTCAAGCTTTAGATCCCCCTTCGAGAGAGTACAGCCCTGTGTGTGTGTGTGTGTGTGTGTGTGTGTGTGTGTGTGTGTGTGTGTGTGTGTGTGTGTGTGTGTGTGTGTGTGTGTGTGTGTCAGGTGAAGTGGTTTGATTTGTTCCTGGAATGAACGATTGTGTGGCGTTATTTTAAATAAGGAGTTTTACATGGTAACGTTCACCAGGGAGATACGAGTTCCTCCTCAATTCTCTGATTGGTCAGAAGGTCCATAATACTTCATATATAGTCGTTTCTATAGTAACCGTGAATTGATAGTAGCGTGCACGTTAATTGAGTAGGCGACGTTTTATGTAAAAATAGAAGGAGTCTCCAGTGTGAGACATGAAGCTGTAACTTTTTACGGTTATTCGATATCTTCAGGACGGGATTTTGAGGTTTCCATGGTAACCTGACGAGCTGTGCGAGGGAACGACAGATCACGAGCGAAAACAGGATTGAAGGAAGTCAGTCGTGCACGTTAAACATAAATATACATCGTTAAGAGATTTTTATTTTTTATAAATAAAAACACTCTGTTTACGTTTTTCCCGGTTTCTATGGTAACGTCAATAAAACTATTTTAGTCTCTGCTTCATATTTGTAAATTTGTTTGCTGCTGTAGAATAGACCTTCTGTAGAATAGACCTTCTGTAGAGTAGACCTTCTGTAGAGTAGACCTTCTGTAGAGTAGACCTTCTGTAGAGTAGACCTTCTGTAGAATAGACCTTCTGTAGAGTAGACCTTCTGTAGAGTAGACCTTCTGTAGAGTAGACCTTCTGTAGAATAGACCTTCTGTAGAGTAGACCTTCTGTAGAATAGACCTTCTGTAGAATAGACCTTCTGTAGAGTAGACCTTCTGTAGAGTAGACCTTCTGTAGAATAGACCTTCTGTAGAATAGACCTTCTGTAGAATAGACCTTCTGTAGAGTAGACCTTCTGTAGAATAGACATTCTGTAGAGTAGACCTTCTGTAGAGTAGACCTTCTGTAGAATAGACCTTCTGTAGAATAGACCTTCTGTAGAGTAGACCTTCTGTAGAGTAGACCTTCTGTAGAATAGACCTTCTGTAGAGTAGACCTTCTGTAGAATAGACCTTCTGTAGAGTAGACCTTCTGTAGAGTAGACCTTCTGTAGAGTAGACCTTCTGTAGAATAGACCTTCTGTAGAGTAGACCTTCTGTGAAGTAGACCTTCTGTAGAATAGACCTTCTGTAGAGTAGACCTTCTGTAGAGTAGACCTTCTGTAGAGTAGACCTTCTGTAGAGTAGACCTTCTGTAGAGTAGACCTTCTGTAGAATAGACCTTCTGTAGAGTAGACCTTCTGTAGAGTAGACCTTTTGTAGAATAGACCTTTTGTAGAATAGACCTTCTGTAGAGTAGACCTTCTGTAGAGTAGACCTTCTGTAGAATAGACCTTCTGTAGAGTAGACCTTCTGTAGAGTAGACCTTCTGTAGAATAGACCTTCTGTAGAGTAGACCTTCTGTAGAATAGACCTTCTGTAGAATAGACCTTCTGTAGAATGGACTTTTCCCAACTGTGGGGCGAATAAAGGTTTATCTTTTCTCCTAAATTGATGGCTATAAAAAAGTATGAGAAAAAATACGCTGTTGTAGGAAAATAATCAACATCTCTCTGTATATATTACATTTTTTCCATAACATTCTTTCTGCTGTAGTGAAGCATTGCTATGGAAGGGGCGTGTCCCAAACCACTGCAGCGTTCACTATATAGGCCACGTAAACACCATCATCTGTCTGTGCTGCGGACGCGTCCCAGACCACACGGCTTTTTCTGTATGTAGGTCAAGGTGCATTATGGGACTTCTGTACTGACTCTGATTGTGGAGCAGTGCATTGTGGGAGTTCACTGCACGCTGTGTTTTTGCTGAAGAAGTCTAATTGATTGTGAGGATATGTAATGTGTTGGTGAGGTTGTGTCCTAAACGTCATTGAAAGGATGCATTGGTGGAAACTGCTTCGGTCGGCGACAACGAAACGTGGCACGCCCTGTAAAAATAAACGTTAAATAAACCTAATAAAGTGAAACACAAATTTATTTTTAAAGTGTTGATGTTCCACATGAGAAGAAGTGAACACTGTGATTTGGGACGGAGCAGAAAGATTGTGTGCTTCCGGATGTCGTTTGCTCGCAGGTCATGCACTCCTGCTTCGTGTGTATAGAGTTTATTAAGAACACTCGCCGCTTTGTGTGTGTGTGTGTGTGTGTGTGTGTGTGTGTGTGTGTGTGTGTGCGCGCAACCGAATAAACCTCCATTGATGCAGTGAATCAGGAATCAGTTACTCGACCAACATCATCATGGACTTCCTGCGTGGGAGAGGAACAGACCTCTGTTTACATCATTATTACATCATCAGCATCATTAGCATATTTGTACCGTGATCGATGCTTAGTTGTGGTATATTCTCTAGGTTACCATAACGACGAACCCAGTAGCAGCATGTTAGGCCAAAAAACATCACTTGTTCTTGAAGTGGGCGGGGCCAGTGATGCAACAACATTGAGTGACATGTAAATATATGCAAATGAGCCACAAAGCAGGCCAATAGGAGAGAGTTTAAACTGTTTTAAATGTTTTTTTTTAGCTTCCACTTATCGCGTAGCAGGTTACACTTTAAAAAAAATTTCTTGAAGAAGGATACGTCGCTTTTTATCTGTTTATTGTTGCGTTGTTGGAGCTATCAGCGCTCTTTACCTCAGCAGTACGGTGTTTAAGTTACAGCTTCACCTCTGACACTGGAGACTCCTTCCGTAAATCCTGTGAGCGAGCTGTTGCTATAGCAACGCGAACCCGCTCTCCTCTCAAAGCTGCTCTTATAAAGAGCTTAATCAGCGCCATCTGGCCAATCAGGAATTAGGATTCATGAGGGCTTTGACCTGTCGGTCGCCATGTGAGACACAAATGACTGATGCTCTTGTGGTTTTATGGGATTCGTTACACAAAACCGCTCTTATATTTCCTCTCTCATGTGATGCTGAAGGAATCTCGTTGCTTTCGGGGATGGAGCAGAGGAACGGAGATCATCAGAGCTCTTGGGACGAGTCGGGGGAGGAGTCAGCCTTTTTTTTATCACAAAAAAATTCAATACAAATATCAAGTCATTCATGAGGGATTAAACCGTCCAACAGATCTCGCTAACGATGAGCCAGGACCTGGATTATATGTTTTATAAAGTAAGTGTTGGGTGTTAAACGGTGTTGGGGAGAGAAGTTTGTTTCTTCTCTGTGGTTTTCAGTCTGAAACACAAGATGATGGAAAAAACACATTTTGTGCTCGTAATGTTTCGTGGCTACATTTTTAACGCTAACAAGTTGTAGATCTCAAAGGTTTCTGTGGATGAAGTCAATATTTTTATGGCTTTAAATGGTATTTAATCACCTTGATGGTGTAATGATACATCATACATGTATATATTTACATCACGGTATTAAAATATCATGATATTGTAGCATTTCTTTATATTGATCTAAAAAAAATTAGGTAAAAAATTAAATGAGCATTTATTTGTTGCCAATAATTTGATAAAATTTTTAAAAATATTTTTAGATTTGTCAAATATTTAGTTGGTTTACTATTTTATACTATGTTTTACAATTTTATTTATTTAATACTATTATTTATTTGCTTTATTAATTGTTTTTAAGACAAAAATTATATTTATATCAGGACTCTTTCTAACACGATGGAAAGATTTTTTTTCTCTCTTATCAGTTCACGCAATTTGCAAGTTTTTTTTTTTTTTTTTTATTAAATATTTATAATTTTTTTTTTTTACATTGACTTCATTCCTTTTGAAAGAGAGAAAATGACTTGTTTATTTCTTTTCTCTATTGGATTTGACTACACAATGTTTAGTGATGTTGTTCATCTCACAAAATCAAATCAAAACCAATGATTTGATAATAATTTTCAACCCTACATCTGATCTAATATCCAACCATAACCCTGAAGTAAATGGGAATTTTATTGGAGGTCTTTTCTGAGGAGGACATGTCCACTCTGGAGCCATTTACATAAATGATAAGTATTATGATACAAGCCCGAGCAGCACATTCAGAAATCGCAGACAATCTGGTAGAACATGGCAAAGCAGCGTGTCGGGGCTGGGCGCTGTAGAGTGAGTCAGGGCGGGGTGGGGTGAATTAGGGCGGGGCGAGACGGGTCGGTGAGGCGGGGTGTGGCTAGTCAGGAAGGTGTCAGGGCGAGACAGGGTAAGACGAGTTAGGATGTGGCTAGTTGGGAAGAAGTCAGGGCGAGATCGAAGTGGTAGGGTGAGACAATTCAGGGTGTGGCTATTCGGGAAGGAGTCGGGGCGAGACAAGGCGAGGCAGGGTAAGACGATTCAGAGTGTGGCTAGTCAGGAAGTGGTTGGGGTGAGGCGGGAAGTGGCTGAGGCAAGACGGGTTGTGGCAGGGTGAGATGAGTCAGGGTGTGGCTAGTCGGGAAGTGGTTGGGGAGAGACGGGGCAAGGCAAGACAGGGCGGGGTGAGACGAGTTAGGGTGTGGCTAGTCGGGAAGTGTTTGGGGCGGGACAGGGTGAGACGAGTTAGGGTGTGGCTAGTCGGGAAGTGGTTGGGGAGAGACGGGGCAAGGCAAGACGGGGCAGGACAGGGTGAGATGAGTCAGGGTGTGGCTAGTCAGGAAGTGGTTGGGGCGAGGCGGGGCGGGGCAAGACGGGGTGGGACAGGGTGAGACAAGTTAGGGTGTGGCTAATCGGGAAGTGTTTGGGGCGAGACAGGGTGAGACGAGTTAGGGTGTGGCTAGTCGGGAAGTGTTTGGGGCGAGACAGGGTGAGACGAGTTAGGGTGTGGCTAGTCGGGAAGTGTTTGGGATGAGGCGGGGTGGGGTGAGTTGTTCTACATTGAGAATTTTGTGTAGATTTCGAGTGCAGTATATGATTTTGAGACACGGACATTTGTGGGACTCCCATTTCCTGTCTCTTTCTTGTTGCTATTGAAAAAACTCAGCGTGAAGCCAGAATTTGGATGAAGATACTGATGGTGGATCGAATTAACGAATAAATCAAATATTTTATCACACAACAAAAAACAAATAAGTTCAACACACACACACACACACAAACACACACACACACACACACACACACACACACACACATACCTGATTTATCCATTACAGTTTCATGCATTCATTTTTTATTTTTTTTTTTTAATGAAAAATAAATGAAGAAAAATTGGAATATGGAATATTTTTTTTTTTTTACTTCAAATTTGTCCCATTTATAGTTTTACACAATTGATATCTTATTCTGTGACTTTAAAATATTTAACTATTTCACTACAATGTGTGTGTGGAATATAATTACTAGTAGTTTTAGGAGGTCATGTGACCCGCCCGAGTGTGTTGTGATGTCATTGTGGTGTGGATGAAGGGACGTGTGTTGGTATGTTGCTCGAGTTAATTCTATCAGAGCCACTTTAACTTTGTTACATTTTGGACGAGGAAGAGTCTCATAACACACACACACACACACAAACACACACACAAACACACACACACACACAAACACACACACACACAGGATTCAGGATGGTATCAGAGACTCACCCCGTCACTGATTCTTTTCCTGTAACAGCAGGACACACACAGGGTTTTATTGAGTGTAGGATTATTATGGGATGCTGGAGTCGTCTCCCTGGGAGATTAGTCTGGATATTAGAGTTTCTCATTAAATGAGGATTTAACGTTTTGAGGGTCGAGGAAGCAACACAGTCTCACATGAGCCTCCATCATGTGATCATCTACACAGACAATGAGAGTGTGTGGAGTCTCTCTTTCTCTCTCTCTCTCTTTCTCTCGGTGTCTCTGTCTCTCTTTCTCTCACTCTCTCTCTCTTTTTCTCTTTCTGTCTCGCTCTCGCTCTCTGTGTCTCTCTGTCTGTCTCTTTCTCTCTCTCTTTCTTTTCTCCTGTATGTGTGTTTTATTTCTCTTTCTCTCTTTCTCTCTCTCTAACTCTTAACTGTCTGTTTCTTGTTCTCTGTTTGTCTCTCTCCCTTTCTATCTGTCTGTCTTTCTCTCTTTCCCCTGTCTGCATCTGTGTGTCTTACTCTCTGATTTTTATTTTTTTTGTCTGTCTGTCTGTCTGTCTGTCACTCACTGTCTTTATTATTCTTTATTTTTTCTCTGTCTCTCTCTCATTTTCTTTGTCTCTCTCGTTTTCTCAATTTTTTTTGTCATTGTCTCTCTGTCTGTTTCTCTTTCTTCATTTTTTAATCTCCATCTCTCTATCCCACTTCTAGCACTCTCTCCTCTGCATTTTTCTCTTTCCTTCATCATTCTCTCTTTCTCTCATAATCATTTGTTCTTTCTCTTCCTCTCGTTCTTCCTCACATGAAC
>NC_139583.1:1691607-1698709 GCF_946808225.1 Silurus aristotelis | reverse complement strand
ACAAAAGATTGTAGCAACTGGAGTTTACAAGCTACAACCAACGCATTAACCACAAATACAATGTTCCAAGTGTTATTCTTCCTGCTAATGTCTTGTTAAAAGTAAAAAGTAGGTAAATGGGATTTCCAAGTAGGAACTAAAGCAAGTTCCTACTTTCCTTTTCTTTAATTTTATGTTTCTTTAGTTTCAAGGGGAGTATATCTGTTTATTTAAACCTAAAGATGGTTATAGGAGGGGGGGGGGGGGGGGTTTGTAGTATTATCAGTAGCAGGTCATGCACGTTTCACCTCCAGGCCTTCAGTGGTGTTCTACTGGAACCAATCCATCTCTTAATCCCATCATTACGACTCCACGTCTACAGAAATCATCAGTATTATAGAGAAGTGCAGTAGATCAGAGCTGCATCACACACAGGATCTCATACAGTCAGAATGAACGTCATCACTAAAGCAAGAAACACAATGAACACAATTCAACACGTCTCCTTTCACTGGAGCCACAACTGCACCTCCACATACATCATCTCCAGCAGAAGCATCGATATTTACCTCATCACACACACACACACACACACACACACACACACACACACCTCCACATACATCATCTCCAGCAGAAGCGTCGATATTCACCTCATCACATCACACACACACACACACACACACACACCTCCACATACATCATCTCCAGCAGAAGCGTCGATATTCACCTCATCACATCACACACACACACACACACACACACACACACACACACACACACACACACACACCTCCACATACATCATCTCCAGCAGAAGCGTCGATATTCACCTTATCACACACACACACACACACACACACACACACACAAACACCTCCACATACATCATCTCCAGCAGAAGCGTCGATATTCACCTCATCACATCACACACACACACACACACACACACACACACACACACACACACACACACACACACCTCCACATACATCATCTCCAGCAGAAGCGTCGATATTCACCTCATCACATCACACACACACACACACACACACACACACACACACACACACACACACACACACACACACACACACCTCCACATACATCATCTCCAGCAGAAGCGTCGATATTCACCTCATCACACACACACACACACACACACACACACACACACACACACACACACACACACAAACACCTCCACATACATCATCTCCAGCAGAAGCGTCGATATTTACCTCATCACACACACACACACACACACACACACACACACACCTCCACATACATCATCTCCAGCAGAAGCGTCGATATTCACCTCATCACACACACACACACACACACACACACACACACAAACACCTCCACATACATCATCTCCAGCAGAAGCGTCGATATTCACCTCATCACATCACACACACACACACACACACACACACACACACACACACACACACACACACCTCCACATACATCATCTCCAGCAGAAGCGTCGATATTCACCTCATCACACACACACACACACACACACACACACACACACAAACACCTCCACATACATCATCTCCAGCAGAAGCGTCGATATTCACCTCATCACATCACACACACACACACACACACACACACACACACACACACACACACACACACCTCCACATACATCATCTCCAGCAGAAGCGTCGATATTTACCTCATCACACACACACACACACACACACACACACACACACACCTCCACATACATCATCTCCAGCAGAAGCGTTGATATTCACCTCATCACATCACACACACACACACACACACACACACACACACACACCTCCACATACATCATCTCCAGCAGAAGCGTCGATATTCACCTCATCACACACACACACACACACACACACACACCTCCACATACATCATCTCCAGCAGAAGCATCAATATTCACTTCATCACATCACCCCGGGGTTTCTACAGGACAGATGCTAAAATATAAATGCTTCATGACAAATTTGAACTGTTCTGAACTGTTTGGTCGACTTTTCTTGAAAAGTCTATCTGGTAAACTTCCTTGTAATTGAATCTGTAACCAGATCAGTTTCTTCTCCTCTGTGATTGATTGTGGGATAAATCCACACAAATATATTTGAGTTTGTGCAGGTTGCTACAGATGCGATTTGCGAGCTCTGACTAATGTGCTCTCTGACCGTCCAATCAAAGGACGTGAAAATGCTGAAGTGATCGTGTGTCTTCTAGAGGGCCTCGGTGTCGCCAACTTGAAATCTAATTGGTTAAAGCAACAGCTTCAAGCGACATGGATTTATAGCTTCAAAGAGCTGCTGTTTATTTCTGAAGGCTTAATGAAAATAGTCAGTGTGATGATGGAATCTGATTGGATGAAACTCCAACATAAAATTGCACTTGGTGGAGCTGCTCCTTTCAGCACACCTGTGAGAAAAGCTATGAAATAAAGAGAATTGATTATTGGGAATATTAAATACACCCTGACGAGCCTCCAATGCATATTAATAATCAAATATTATAAAAGATTTGATCAGATTAGCATCACCATCCTAATTACTGTCTGTCATTCAGACTAAAATTAAATGTTAGTAGTGAATAAGAATCTGTACAGTGATTTCCTCTCTCTGCAGTGTGTGTGTGTGTGTGTGTGTGTGTGTGTGTGTGTGTGTGTGTGTGTGTGTGTGTGTGTGTGTGAGAGAGCATGGTTTAATGCCAGTGAGTTCATACCAGATCGTGCTTGAGAAATCGCTACGTTTTTAGACCCGCACTGTTGCCATGGTGATGCCGGGGTTGCGTCTGTGGCGTGGTTGTTTTTATGAGTCATCGCTTCTCAGATTCGCTTCTCTCCAGTCTGGACACAATCTTCAGACCTGCTTTAACACAGAGAGACTGAGCGGGAAGAAAAGATGAACAGACATAGAGAGATTTAATATTACAGGACGTGTCGTAATATAAGTTTGAATATAAGTAAAGTTATACCTTAAGCTGTAATGTTGAGCTGTAAAGTTTTACTTTCAAGTAACTAATTTAGCTGTAAAGTTAAATCTTTAGCCATAATGTTAAAAGTTACAAGTTTGGATGAAATGCACAGTTAAATCTTTAGATGTAAATGTACACATTTTGCTGTAAAGTTGAAACCTTGAATGTAATGCAGTTACATTACTTTAGCTGTAATGTTACAAGTATGTGAAAAGTTACACCTTCAGCTATAATGTTACATGTTTCGCTTAATGTTTAATGTTACACAGTTATGCACAATGCACAGTTACTTCTTTAGCTGTAAAGTAACAAGTTTGGGTATAATGTAAAGTCACTCCTTTAGCTGTAAAGTCACTCCTTTAGCTGTAAAGTTACTCCTTTAGCTGTAAAGTTACAAGTTTGGGTGTAATGTAAAGTTGCATGTTTGACTGTAGTGTATCACAATGTTTTCACTCTGTACACTTCCCTTTTTTTTTCCTAATGAGTTTTGTAGCTTTGTGGTAAGATTTTTGCTCTGACTTCCAAAAGCTGACAGAGAAATTTAGATATTTACATGTACAAATCTGATTCAGCCTCTGCACGTCTTTCAGTCACGTGTGAGACCCGTGTGGAGGACCGTAAAACGATATGAATCACTAGTTAGAGACACGTTCACACCTTGTCTCAGCCTTTATTTCCAGGAGAGATGAAGGTCTGAGTTGAGGACTGCACAAGTAAAGAATCAAGTCTTTACACGCCACTACGGCTTTGAGTCAAATACCAACACCCCCCCCCCCCCCACACACACACACACACACACACACACACACACACACATATACCCTCTCTCTATCTCTTTATCCCTCCCTAAATAATTTCCTATCAATCATTCCTGTGAGTAACATTCGTTCAGATGGTGAAATATTTTACTTGTAATACGCTACGGCCAAAAGTATTGGGACACTCGCCTTTTTTCAACCATATGTGCTTTTTTCCACAACGCTGAGTGTGCATAATTGTACTGGATGAACTTAAACTAGGAGACTCAAACCTGTGACGCTATTTATTTCAACTTTGTGTGATTTTCTTCGCTCTTGAGTGCGTTTCACATGGTCTTCAGTCCAGTCAGCTGACCTCCTGCTGTGTGTGTGTGTGTGTGTGTGTGTGTGTGTGTGTGTGTGTGTGTGTGTGTGTGTGTGTGTGTGTGTGTGTGTGTGTGTGTGAGGCTTTGTAAATCTCCTTACATCTTTGTAGCTGCTAATAGAGGATTTAGCAGTATTATATTTAATAACTGTGTTGTGATACGCATAAAGTAAGCAGGTATGAGGATTGTTAGCGGCTAATCTGGCTAATTACATTATGCTAGCACTTCCTTCTGTTCTTCAGACTGATTCAAGTGTGGGATCTCACTATAAAGGAACTGAAGAGCTTTTGTTTACAATCATGCTTATCGAAAGATCTTTGTGTATACATGCTAAACTGTGTGTGTGTGTGTGTGTGTGTGTGTGTGTGTGTGTTGCAGTATGCTCGGGTGTGGATCCCCGACCTTGAGGATGTGTGGAGGTCAGCAGAGCTCACCAAAGACTACAAACAGGGGGACGCAATGCTGCATCTGCAGCTGGAAGATGGCAAGGTGAGAGAGAGAGAGTGAGAGTGAGAGTGAGAGTGAGAGTGAGAGTGAGAGTGAGAGTGAGAGTGTGTGTGTGTGTGTGTGTGTGTGTGTGTGTGTGTGTCCCAGACATAGTTGGTCAATCAGAACATCTAGTCTCTAGAATTAGTTTTTTTTTGTTTGTACATTTTTGTTGTTGCTCATCATCCTGTAGGCCTTAGGTTATATTTGATTAGCTGTTCCTTACTTTAATAGGCTCTTCCCTTTCTGTTAAAGGCTCTTCCATGTCTCCTTTAGGCTTTTCACTCAATTTTAGGTTGTTCTTCAGTACTTAGGCTGTTCCTTTTCGCATACAGACGGTTTTTCCCCCTCGTGTGAACATTTCCCTTTCTTATAGGCTGTTCTTTCTTTTATTTGAGTTTTCTACTAACTTTAATACTGTTCCATAACTCTTTATCCTCCAATGCAGATGTAGTTTGCTGTTTGCTGAAACATTGTGGTAGAAAAGAGGAAATGATTTGATGCATCTTCACTGAGATTGAGGTTTAAGATTCTCTTGGTGTGTTTGTGTGTGAGGATCTGGAGTATAAGTTGGACCCGAAGACGAAAGCTCTGCCTCACCTGCGCAACCCCGACATCCTGGTGGGAGAAAACGACCTGACGGCTCTGAGTTACCTTCACGAACCGGCCGTGCTGCACAACCTGAAAGTGCGCTTCATCGACTCCAAACTCATCTACACTTACTGCGGTAATCACGAGTCTTCTGGGATCGTATTCTGTCTCAGGTCTGGATTTATGGTCATGTCCCCGTTTTTCTCTCCATTACACAGGTATTGTGCTGGTGGCCATTAATCCGTATGAAACACTGCCCATTTATGGCACAGACATCATTAACGCTTACAGCGGACAGAACATGGGGGACATGGACCCTCACATATTCGCTGTGGCTGAGGAGGCGTACAAACAGATGGCCAGGTGTGTGTGTGTGTGTGTGTGTGTGTATGTGGAGGAGTTATAGTTGGGGTGTAGTCCGTGTGTGTGTTTGTGTGTTTGTGTGTGTGAGTGATAGAGAGTACGGTTTCTAGGTCATCTTACTGCCTACTGCAGCACACACACACACACACATCTTTTTAGTAGTTTGTGTATATACAAACACACTCTATACACTTTCATTACTGTTATATATAAATAGTCAGAAATAGACAAATAGACCATCTGTCCATCATCCTGTCGTTCTTTTGGTTCCTCATCTCAGAGACGAGAGGAACCAGTCCATCATTGTCAGTGGAGAGTCCGGCGCTGGAAAGACGGTTTCAGCCAAGTACGCAATGCGATACTTTGCTACGGTTAGCGGTTCAGCCAGCGAGGCTAACGTCGAGGACAAAGTGCTGGCCTCCAACCCCATCATGGAGGTAAGGACCTGTTTCTACATTCACAATCCAGAGGAGCTCCAAGAGCACATCCTCTTTAGGTTACCACACAGGGTCAGGAAATAGGAGTGCCATCACTAGTCTAAAAACCCAGTTGAAGAACCCAAAAAGTGCTGGGTGAAGCACCTGCTGAAGATCCGACAGCCAGGGTGATTAATTGATCTTTGATGAAGGTCTTTCTTGTACCCTGATGGAGAAATTATAAGCTTGGAGCTTAATGCAGTTTTGTGTGATATACGTGCTTTGATATAGGAAAACAGGGAAGTTGGTGTAGCGATGAAGTGGTGAAGGAGAACATTTGGAGGTTCTCCTGGTAGACAGAGTGAGCAAGTCTGTTTAGTGATGTGAGGGGGTGGGTGGGTGGATGGATGGATGGATGGATGGATGGATGGATGGATGGAAAGAAGATGGATGGATGGATGGATGGGTGGGTGGGTGGATGGATAGAAAGATGATGGATGGATGGATAGATGGATGGGTGGGTGGATGGGTGGGTGGATGGATAGAAAGAAGATGGATGGATGGATGGATAGATGGATGGATGGATGGATGGATGGATGGATGGATGGATTGGTGGATGGATGGGTGGGTGGGGATTTTCCCCAGTGAACAATAATTAAGTTCTCCAAGTTGTTTGCTAGCATTAGCATAAAAGTGTGTGCTGCTTTCAGAGTTATAGATTTAGACTTAGTTTTTTCCCCTCAATCCTCACACTGTTTTCTGGAAAAAAAAAAAAAGCCTGCAGATACACGAGACTCTGCTGCTGACTGCAGTCCCAGTGGACTCTCACGATTTCCCATGATGCATTGCTCCACAGGATTGATTTCTTGACCTTTTGCAAAGGAACGAAGGTTCTGTAATCACGCGTTATTCCGTACACATTTGCTTGAAACCCCCTCGTCTCTCATCTTCAGGCCATCGGAAACGCCAAAACCACCAGGAACGACAACAGCAGCCGCTTCGGGAAGTACATCGAGATCGGATTCGATAAACGCTACCACATCATCGGAGCTAACATGAGGACTTACCTGCTGGAGAAGTCGCGAGTCGTGTTTCAGGTGAGGCGAGGACGTTACTTTAGTCCACTTCCTGTTCAACAGACAGACAGACAGAC
>NC_139583.1:1684107-1686607 GCF_946808225.1 Silurus aristotelis | reverse complement strand
AGTATTAGTGAGGAGTAGTGAATAGTAGTGTACACTAGTGAGCAGTAGTGAGTATAAGTGAGCAGTAGTGAGTATTAGTTAGGAGTAGTGAATAGTAGTGTACACTAGTGATCAGTAGAGAGCAGTAGTGAGTATTAGTGAGCAGTAGTGAATAGTAGTGTACACTAGTGAGCAGTGGTGAGTATAAGTGAGCAGTAGTGAGTATTACTGAGAAGGAGTGAATAGTAGTGTACACTAGTGATCAGTAGAGAGCAGTAGTGAGTAGTAGTGGGCACTAGTGAGCAGTAGTGAGTATTAGTAAACCCTGGTTGTGCCTGTTTTGTGTGCAGCACGTGTTTAAGCTGGAGCAGGAGGAGTATATGAAGGAGCAGATCCCCTGGACGCTGATTGATTTCTACGATAATCAGCCCTGCATTAATCTGATCGAGGCCAAGCTGGGCGTGCTCGACCTGTTAGACGAGGAGTGCAGGGTAACACCCACTTTCTGTTTAAACTCCGCCCACTAATTTGTTCTTATTTACTATTAACTCTGTTACTATTTACCACTTCACCTTCATCTCTCTTTTATTCCCTCTTTCTCTTTCTGTAGTTCACTATAACTATAAACCCCATTCTCTTCTCTTTCTGCTTTCTTCTTTTTCCCCTATTTCTTTTCCATTCTCTTCCATGTGATCTGTCTGTCTATCTACAGATCTACAGAATCTGCCAATCTATATGCCTGTCTGTGTGTGTGCCTCTGATTTCCCTCTTTTTTATATTTATGTATTATGACGCTTTGTCATGTTTCTGTTTCAAATCTTTATTTTTATGCTCATTAACCTGTGCGCCCGTGTGTGTGTGTGTGTGTGTGTGTGTGTGTTTATAGATGCCAAAAGGTTCAGATGACACGTGGGCTCAGAAGCTCTATAACACTCATCTGAAGACGTGTGCACTTTTCGAGAAGCCGCGTATGTCTAATAAAGCCTTCATCATTCAGCACTTCGCAGACAAGGTACACACACACACACACACACACACACACAAACACACACCTGTCGTGTCTCAGTGTGATCAGATCAGCTTTGGTGTGTGTTACGGCTCCGGCTCTTAATGTTCATTCCAATTTTAGCATCAGACTCATGTTTCAGTAAGAGTCTCTCTCTCTCACACACACACACACACACACACACACACACACACACACACACACACACACTCAGGGTCTGAGACAGCAGCTGTATGAATGAAAGTGCATTATGGTATAATTAAGGGGAACAGACAGATGATGATTCTTCATCTCTCAGCAGAGCTAAAAATCTAATCCTAAATAAAACCTTAATTTTAAACCATACGTTTTATATGTATAACATTTACATTATAAATATAATATAAATTAATATACATATAAATTAATGAATTAATTAATGAATTAATGAAACCTCATTAATATTGTTAATTAATTACTACTATATTATATTCATTATATATTAATTATATATTATACATTTTATATATTTTATTCATTATTTTTCTAAAAATTCAACAAACAAAACCCCATAAATAAATCACAGTCACAGCCTCAAGTCTTTGTGAGTTTGATGCTACATCATCTATTTTTGGGCAGTTTCTCCAATTCTTCTTTGCAGAACATCAACTTTGAGGACAAAATGTTCACTTGCTGCCTAATGAATATCTCCACCCACTAACTTTCTCTCTCTCTCTCTCTCTCTCTCTCTCTCTCTCTCTCTCTCTCTCTCTCTCTCTCTCTCTCTCTCTCTCTCTCTCTCTCTCTCTCTTCTCTCTCTCTCTCTCTCTCTCTCTCTCTCTCTTTCTCTCTCAGGTGGAGTATCAGTGTGAGGGATTTTTGGAAAAAAACAAGGACACGGTGAATGAGGAACAGATTCATGTTCTAAAGGCCAGTAAGGTAAGTGTTTCTCTCCCTCCTCTCCACTCATCCACCTCTCCACTCATCCACATCTCCACTCATCCACCTCTCCACTCATCCACATCTCC
The DNA here is from genome assembly GCF_946808225.1 of Silurus aristotelis. Lineage (NCBI taxonomy): Eukaryota > Metazoa > Chordata > Actinopteri > Siluriformes > Siluridae > Silurus > Silurus aristotelis. The sequence goes on along the minus strand of NC_139583.1, from coordinate 1,684,615 downwards.
ACTCATCCACCTCTCCAATAATCCTCTCCCCTCATCCTCCTCTCCACTCATCCACCGCTCCACTCATCCACATCTCCACTCATCCACCTCTCCAATAATCCTCTCCCCTCATCCTCCTCTCCACTCATCCACCGCTCCACTCATCCACATCTCCACTCATCCACCTCTCCAATAATCCTTCCCCCTCATCCTCCTCTCCACTCATCCACCTCTCCACTCATCCACATCTCCACTCATCAACCTCTCCAATAATCCTCCCCCCTCATCCTCCTCTCCACTCATCCACCGCTCCACTCATCCACCGCTCCACTTATCCACCTCTCCACTCATCCACTCATCCTCCTCTCCACTCATCCACCTCTCTACTCATCCTCCTCTCCACTCATCCACTCTCCAGCACTGTGATCAGGGCCTCGTCTCAAATCAACACATGAGCCCTTAAGGCTTATAGTGACATATTAAAAGGCTTTGTCTCAAATCACAGCACAGACACACTCTTTAGTTCACT
>NC_139583.1:1666607-1679107 GCF_946808225.1 Silurus aristotelis | reverse complement strand
CCCCTTAGACATTACCCTCAGACATTACCCTCAGACATTACCTCAGACATTACCACAGACATTACCTCAGACTGCCCCTAAACTATCTCAGACATTACCTCAGGCATTACCACAGACATTACCCCCAGACATTACCACAGACATTACCACTGACATTACCTCAGACTGCCCCTAATTTGGCCAAAATGTTATTTTACACATTAACTCAAATTGCCCATAAACTCCCTTAATTACATTTGACTTCCACTACCTCACACACTGCCTCAGACATTCCCTCAGACTGCCCCGAAACTAACTCGGACATTACCCTCAGACATTACCCTCAGACATTACCACAGACATTACCACAGACATTACCTCAGACTGCCCCTAAACTACCTCAGGCATTACCTCAGGCATTACCACAGACATTACCACAGACATTACCACAGACATTACCACAGACATTACCACAGACATTACCCTCAGACATTACCTCAGACATTACCTCAGACATTACCTCAGACTGCCCCTAAACTATCTCAGACATTACCACAGACATTACCTCAGGCATTACCCCCAGACATTACCACAGACATTACCACAGACATTACCTCAGACTGCCCCTAAACTATCTCAGACATTACCACAGACATTACCACAGACATTACCCCCAGACATTACCCCCAGACATTACCCCCAGACATTACCCCCAGACATTACCCCCAGACATTACCCCCAGACATTACCTCAGACATTACCTCAGACATTACCTCAGACATTACCTCAGACATTACCTCAGACATTACCTCAGACATTACCACAGACATTACCCCCAGACATTACCCCCAGACATTACCCCCAGACATTACCCCCAGACATTACCCCAGACTGGCTCCTACCTGCCTAAAATGTTATTTCACACATTACCTTAAAATGCCCACAAACTACCTGAAACATAACCTCAGACATTTGCTCTATACTACCGCTAATACTGATTCAGACATCGCCAGACTGACTTTTAACTTCCACACACATCCCCTCAGTCTGATTATAGTCTGGTACATTCTCAGATTCTTCCTCTTACTCCATTATACTCTCCTCATACACTTATTTACTTTTCCATTACACTCCATTATACTTCCTCATGCTCCCTCATGCTCTCCTGTTACAAAAAATATAAAATGATAGAACTATTTATGAGTAAATATATAAAAAGTGTAAGAGGTTATCCTGGTGCGTGTGTGTGTGTGTGTGTGTGTGTGTGTGTGTGTGTGTGTGTGTGTGTGTGAGTGTGAGAGAGAGATGGTGAGGTGGTGTGTAATGCTGTTCTGCTTGTATATATCTCTTGAGTGTCTCTGCTGCTGCATGGTGCTAAGCTTGTTACCTCTGATGATAAACGAGCGTGGAGCAAGCTGCAGCTTTATATCCTCCTTTACGATGCTGAAGCTTCTCCATTTCACTTCTCACTAAATCACCACAAAATTGTTAGAGCTCAAGCCTGAAATCTGATGCACCTTCAGTTTAATTTCTAATCAGCAGCTGGTGAGGAATCATTTCATTTCCTTTATGCACTATTTGGCCAAATGTATTGGGATACTTGACTTGTCCACCTGTATGTGGTTCTTCTCCAAACTCTGCACAAAGTCAGAGGCACACAATTGTGCATGAAATTTTCACTTGAACTAGGAGACCCAAACCCGTTCCAGCATGACTATGCTCCTAAAGCCAGCTCCATGAAGATCTGCTTTACATAGGATGGAGTGGAAGATCTTCGGCTGTAGAGCTCCAGTCCTATTAAACTCCTTTAAGATGAATGTGAACGCTGACTGCACCCCAGGCTTCCTCACCTTCTCACCTACTTCACCACCTGCCTTTACTAACACTCTTATAGCTGAATGAGTACAAATCTCTACAAAATCTAGTGAAACATCTTCCCAGAAGAGTGAAGCTCATTATAACTGCAAATGGAGATTAATGTGGAATGAGATGTTTAAAAAGCACATATGAATCTAATGTTCAGGTGTCCACAAACTTTTGTCCATATAGTGTATATTTGACAAAAAACAATCTGGTGTTCTTACACTGTGTCGGGTCTGTTTAACAGTTCGACCTGCTGGTGGAGCTCTTCCAGGATGAGAATAAAGTGACAAGTCCAACAGGAATTGTTCCTGCCCCCGGGGGGCGCACTCGCCTCAGCGTCAAACCCAACAAGGGCAAACCGTACCAGGCCAGCAAGGAGCACAAGAAAACCGTGGGCCTACAGGTGGGCCTCCAAAATATAACAACAATAATAATAATAATAATAATAATTATAATAATAATAATAGTAATTATAATAATTATTCATGTATTATGCAAATTAATATATAAAATATGCATTATATAAAATATATAAAATATATAAAAACTGGATGGATGGATGGATGGATGGATGGATGGATAGATATTTATCACATTTGTGCTGAATAAAATTACTGGAATTAAATCAATAATGAATAGAAATGTCAGTAATAATTTTTTTTTTTATAAGTTATTTAACTTTTTAAAATTGTTTATCAATTGTTTAGAATAAATTATTTATTCATTTTACTAATAAATATGAATCTAATTAATAAAGAATGAGGTATAATTCACAGTTTAGTGAGCAGTTCCTCTGTACAGTAGTTATTTCTTACCCTGTGTGTGTTTATTTGATTATATCTTGTGTGTGTGTGTGTGTGTGTGTGTGTGTGTGTGTTTTGTCCTGTGCAGTTCCGTAACTCTCTCCAGCTGCTGATGGAGACCCTGAACGCCACGACACCACACTACGTCCGCTGCATCAAACCCAACGACTACAAATTGGCCTTCACGTAAGGAGCGTAACTCCTTCATAAGCAGACCTCAGGGAGGCGAAAGAATTGGCGTTAGACGTGTTTGTGATCATTAATATATCAATAATGTGCAGTTTTTATATCAAGATCAGGTGCTGGGGTTATTTATTTACACAAATTTGCTTATTTTGTTTATTCTTCACTGATTTGAGGTTAGAACTTTGAGACATTATTAATAAAGATTATTTTCCAGGTTTGACCCGAAGCGGGCGGTGCAGCAGCTGAGGGCGTGTGGAGTCCTCGAGACCATCCGCATCTCCGCGGCAGGATTTCCATCCAGGTACAAACTCAAATCAGCTTCTTTAATTGCGGTATACAGAAGAGGAACCACAAACATGAAGCAGATACGTTGTGTGCGTGTTGTTTTCAGGTGGACCTATCAGGAGTTCTTCAGCCGTTATCGTGTGTTGATGAAGCAGAAGGACGTTCTGGCTGATAAGAAAATGACCTGCAGGAATGTTTTGGAGAAACTGGTGCAGGTGAAAAATTATCCACACACTGTACATCTGTCTCATACGCTCTGATACGCCTCCTTACCTTCTCATTATTCATAACACTTACTTGTACATTCCAGTTCTTCATCATGCGCTTTAATACGCTTTAATACTCTCAAACGTCCCCAGATGCTCTAATACTCCCCCAATACTTATTCTAACTCTTATATGATTTGACTTGTTCCCCTACAGGACCAGGATAAGTACCAGTTTGGAAAGACCAAGATCTTTTTCCGAGCAGGTCAGGTGGCGTACCTGGAGAAACTCCGGGCCGATAAACTGCGAGCCGCCTGCATTCGCATCCAGAAAACCATCCGCTGCTGGCTGGAGCGCAAGAAGTACCTGCGCATGAAACAAGCTGCCGTGGTCATTCAGAGATACGTCCGTGGATACCAGGCCCGATGGTGAGGAACCGAAACTATCAGATGGAGAAACTTAAGGATGGATGGATAAAGGGATGAGCTGAAAGCTTCTTTTTGTTGTTTTCAGCCTGGCGAAGTTTCTGCGCCGAACCCGAGCCGCCATCGTCATCCAGAAGTACCAGCGCATGTACATACAGAAAACCAGCTACAGGCGCAAACGCAACGCCGCCCTCGCCATGCAGTGTATCCTCAGAGCGTACATGGCCCGGCAGCAGTACAAAGCGGTACACACACACACACACACACATACATACACATATACACACATAATACATACACATATATACACACACACACACACACACACACACACACACACACATACACATACACACACACATACATACACATATATATATACACACACACACATATACACACACACACACATATACACACACACACACACACACACACACACACATACGAATACATACACATATACACACATACGCACGCACACACACATACATAAACATATACATATACATATATGCACACACGCACACATACATACATACACATACACACACACACACACACACACATACGAATACATACACATATACACATATACACACATACACACGCACACACACACATACATAAACATATACATATACATATATGCACACACGCACACATACATACATACACATACACACACAAACACACACACATATACATAAACATATACACACACATACACACTCATATGCACACACACATACAAACACATACACACACATACACACAAATATACACACACACACACACATACACATTTATACACACATATACACACACATACATATACACACACATTTGTTTGTTTATTTATTATTTGGAGAACCATGATTTATTTATTTGTATTATTATTTGTTTATTTGTAACGTGATTGGTGAGTGTTTATGATGATACAGTGAGAGGTTAAAGGTCATGTAATCAGCGAGTGTGACACTTTATATCTCTCCTACTGACGGACAGCAGCAGCTGCTTTCCTGCTTTCCTCAGTGTCCAGTCTCTCGTCTGTGTATTAGTGTGATATATTCAGAGTTCAGCACTTCAGTAGAGGAAGAAACCGTGTGTGTGTGTGTGTGTGTGTGAGTGTGTGTGTGAGTGTGTGTGTGTGTGTGAGTGTGTGTGTATTCTGTACAAGATGAACCGACAGAAGGTTTGAAAAAAAATAACTGGACAGCTTTGTGTTGATGTAATTCTTTGTTTCACGAAAAATGTTGTTTTCTTTTCCCAGCTGCTGCGTGAACACAAAGCCATCATCATCCAGAAGATGGTGCGCGGCTGGTTGGCGCGTCGGTGGTATAAGCGTTCTCTGGAGGCGCTGGTCTACCTGCAGTGCTGCCTGCGGCGCATGAGGGCCAAGCGCGAGCTCAAGAAGCTGAAGATCGAGGCGAGGTCCGTGGAGCATTACAAAAAACTCAACATCGGCATGGAGAACAAGATCATGCAGCTGCAGCGTAAAGTCGATGAGCAGGTAACACACACCTGACCTCTGTACCATAATGAGCTTCTCTGCTGATGTGTGAGACGAGTACAGGGAGGGGTTTACACACACCTACATCAGTCTTAATCCTAAATTAATTATAGGCCAGTCCTAATCCAGACGTACTGTATTCTACACATGTCTTAGTCTAGAATTAATTTTAGACCAATCTTAATCCTGAGTTAAATTTGAATCAACTATAATTCATTAATATTTCTAGACCAGTCATAAAGTATAATTACTTCTAGACCAGACCTAATCAAGAATTAATTTTAGATTAGTCCCAAATTAGACTTAAATCTAAAGCACATTTTAAAATGTTTGATTATAGAGTTATCTACATCTTAATCTTATCTGATCAACATCTCATTCTAGATCAATTGTGATGAACTAGTTTAGAAATCATTCTATATCAAATATATCTATATAAATAAATCTAAATAAATCTTGATTCATACTTGCTTTTAGACTATTTTAATTTAGTTTAAATATCTTTAATCTGGAATAAATTCTAGACCTGATTGTTACTTAGATTGAATCCAGACATAATTTTAGAACAGTCTAAATCTTGATCTCATTCGAGACACGATCTTTGACCAGTCCTAATCTAGACCTAAATCGAAATCAGTCAGTCTTAATCCAGACTATATTCTAATTCAATCCAATTTAGATCTGATCGTGAAACTCTAATTGTATGAACCTCACATAAATGTTTAGATGTTGTGCATGTTCCTTGCTGTAGCATAAGGAGAACCGTGTTCTGGGCGAGCGTCTGAGCGGGTTGGAGCATGCCCACGCCAACGAGAGCGAGCGTCTGCGAAAGGACCTGACTCGCTTACGCGGCGTGGAGGAGGAGGCGAAGAACAACGCTAACAGAGTCACCACGCTGCAAGAGGAGCTGGAGAAACTGCGCAAAGATCTGCAGATCACGCAGAAGGAGAAGAAGGCCATCGAGGACTGGGCAAAGACCTACCAGGATGAGATGGAGAAGGTACGAGTGTGTGTTTTTGTTGTTGTAATAATTATACAGTGTAGTCTCGTATTTATCATTATCATGACTCTTGATCGTGTATGTGTGTGTGTGTGTGTGTGTGTGTGTGTGTGTGTGTGTGTGTGTGTGTGTGTAGATGATCTCTGAGTTAAAGGAACAGAATGATCTTTTGAAGAATGAGAAGAATGACCTGAACCGTCTGATCCAGGAACAGAGCCAACAATGGACAGGTACTGATCCGGGCCTAATCTCATCTCAATCCAGTCCTAACCCCTTCTTAATCTCTTTGTAATCTCATTCTAAGATTGTTCTCAATCTGGTCTCAACCTTATTTTAATCTTTTCCTAAAGCCATCTTAATCCGGTTCTAACCTCATCTTAATCCTGTCCAAACCGCAATTTAAATCCGGTTCTGACCCTATCTTAATCGGGTTCTAATCTTAATCTGGTTCTAAACCTGTCTTAATCTGCTTTTAACCTCATCTCAATCCATTTCTAATCTCATTCTAATCTGGTTCTAACCCTATCTTTATCCCTATCCTAAACCACTCCTAATCTGGTACTGCACTCTGGTCCTGTTTTGGTTCTGAACCCTTCTAATACCAATCCTAATCCAGTCCTAATCCAGTAGTAACTTTACCCTAATATGATCCTAACTGGATCCATAGGTAATCCTAATCTGATCTCTACATGGTTTGAACCTGCTCATAACCCAGTCTAATCCAATCCTATGTCAATCATAATCCCGTCCAATTAGAGTTTGAATCAAGATTGTTGTATAATCCAGATTTAATCTGGATTTAATGTGTATTTTATCCAGATGTGAATAGAATCCAGTCATTTACTCAGTAATAATATCTTCATTCATCCATGTGTGAGCCTTTCTCACTTTATCTTAATCCCATTTTTAATTCAGTCATTTCTGGTCCTCGGCATGTCCTGATCTGGTCCTCGGCATGTCCTGATCTGGTCCTCGGCATGTCCTGATCTGGTCCTCGGCATGTCCTGATCTGGTCCTCGGCATGTCCTGATCTGGTCCTAGATGGATCTTAACCCAAAATCTAATCAGTACTTATTGTATTCCAGTTAATCCTGTCTTAATCCACACCAAAACCCCAGTCCTGACACCAGACCTAACCGTGTGTGTGTGTGTGTGTGTGTGTGTGTGTGTGTGTACAGAAAAGTTGCAGAGGTCTCTGAAGGAGGAAACATCTCAGCTGGAAAGCGATCTAAACGAGGAAAGATCTCGATATCAGAACCTCCTCACAGAGCACCTGAGACTGGAGGAGAAATACGACGACCTCAAAGAAGAGATCTCGCTCAGCTTGGTGAACACACACACACACACACACACACACACACACACACACACACACACACAGTTCTGTATACACATTAGTTTGTTGCATGAGTATACACAATGTAACACACTCGCGTCTTTCAGAACGTCCCCAAACCGGGCCACAGGAGAACCGACTCCACACACAGCAGCAACGAGTCTGAATACACCTACAACTCTGAGTTTACTGAGGCTGAGGAGGGAGCACGAGGAGCTGAGGTGACGTCACCAGATTTTACATCACTTCCTGTTTTACAGATCGCTAGCAATCATTTATTCCTGTAATAATCTGTTTCTAACCACATCCTGATTCAATCTTAATCTGGTCCTAACCACATCCTAATCTGGTCCTAATCCAGTTCTAACCACATTCTAATTATGTACCAACCCCAATCCCAGCCTATTCCCATTCTAGATCCCCATCCTAATCTTGACCTAACATTCCTGAGTCCTAATCTGGTCCTTAATTAATCTGGTCCAATCACATCTTGATCTGATCCTAATCTGATTTTAAACACTAGCCATTATTTCCTCTGATACTCCTGCTCATCCTAATCCACTCTTAACCTCATACCAATTCAGTCCCAACCCTCGAATTCTAACCCTGATCCGGTTTTAACCACATTCTGTTCTATAGATACACACACTGTAGGGACAAAAGTTGACCTGACCATAATATTGCTAAGATGTTCCTCTAGATTGTGTGGAGATTAATTCAGACACAAGGGTGTTAGTAAAGTCAGGTGCTGATGTAGGTGAGATGAGGATGGCTGGGGTGCAGTCATTCAGTAGTTCAGTAGGGTTGGAGCTCTATAGCAGGAGATCTTCAGCTCCAACCCATGTAAAGCAGATGTTCATGGGGCCGGGGCAGTGTCATGCTGAAACAGGTTTTGGGTCTCCTAGTTCAAGTGAAAAGAAAATGTCATGCTCCTGCATCCAAAGACGTCTGATACAATTATGTGTCTCCAACATTGGGGGACTGTCTCCAACATATGGCCGGAAAGCCAGGTGTCCTAATACTTTTGGTGATATAGTGTAGATAGATAGATAGATAGATAGATAGATAGATAGATAGATAGATAGATAGATAGATAGATAGACAGACAGACAGACAGACAGACAGACAGACAGACAGATAGAGAGATAGATAGATAGATAGATAGATAGATAGATAGATAGATAGATTCTACAAGAAACCAGAATTACCCACAATCGAAATGATGCATGGCGCCCTCTGCTGGACCCCAGAAGCAACACAAGTTCAAATAAAGAAAATAACAACAAAAAAAGTAAAAGTATTTTGTGTGTGTGTGTGTGTGTGTGTGTGTGTGTGTGTGTGTGTGTGTGTGTGTGTGTTTAGGATGTGACCAAAGGAGCAGCGTTGGACATGGCTTTGTTCCTGAAGCTGCAGAAGCGAGTGACTGAGCTGGAGCAGGAGAAACAGGGCCTGCAGAATGAACTGGACCGAAAAGATGAACAGTTTCAGCGGGCTAGAGCCAGGGTATACACACACACACACACACACACACACACACACACACACACAGCAGTATACACCATTATATACAGTAACACAGTGTAGTGTCATTGTCATTAGTGATTTTAGTGTTATTGGTGTCATCAGTGTTAATACATGAAAGTAGATTTTATAGGAATGTTTCATATGTCATTTGCAGGATGATGAAGAGCATAAAAAGGCTCGCGGTGCTGAGTTGGAGTACGAATCTCTTAAGGTATACACACACACACACACACACACACACACACACACACTGGCATTTCTACTGTAGCTGCATCCTTCCTTTTTCTACACACATCACACACACATGCTCAAGAGATATATATATATATATATATATATATATATATATATATATATATATATATATATATAAAATGTGTGTGTTCAGCGTCAGGAGCTGGAGTCGGAGAATAAGAAACTGAGACACAACCTGAGTGAGATGCATCAGACTTTGGCAGGAAAAGACGGCTCCACGTCAGCCTACAAGGTCCTGATGGAGCAGCTAAACTCCACCAACGAGGAGCTGGAGGTCCGGAAGGAGGAGGTGCTCATCCTGCGCTCGCAACTCGTCAGCCAGAAAGAAGCCATGCAGCATAAGGTGACACACACACACAAGCGCGCGCGCGTCTCCAGTTTGATTTTATTCCGTCTCTGGGTTGCCAGATTCTCCATGTAGGGTATCACCTAACGTGGAATCTTTCCCGTCCTTAGTACACGTTATCTTCTGCCACTCTGAAATAAAGTGCATTCCTCAGCTCGATCTGCTGCAGATCAGCTTTACTGTGAAGCACGTTAACACTTTCACAATGTTCGGTCAAAAGATCTTACATTGCTGGTGCTCGTCTCATGAATGAGTGTCTGTTTGGCCTGAAAATGCTTTCACACTGCGGGTTTTTCCAAACCAGCGCACGTCTAACCCTTCAACTTGCCGTCCAATCAGAGAGCAGGTTTAGAAAGTCGCACTGAACATACAGTGAGGAAAATAAGTATTTGAACACCCTGCTATTTTGCAAGTTCTCCCACTTAGAAATCATGGAGGGGTCTGAAATTGTCATCGTAGGTGCATGTCCACTGTGAGAGACATAATCTAAAAAAAAAAATCCAGAAATCACAATGTATGATTTTTAAACTATTTATTTGTATGATACAGCTGCAAATAAGTATTTGAACACCTGTCTATCAGCTAGAATTCTGACCCTCAAAGACCTGTTAGTCTGCCTTTAAAATCTCCACCTCCACTACATTTATTATCCTAAATTACATGCACCTGTTTGAGGTCGTTAGCTGCATAAAGACACCTGTCCACCCCATACAATCAGTAAGAATCCAACTACTAACATGGCCAAGACCAATGAGCTGTCCAAAGACACTAGAGACAAAATTGTACACATCCACAAGGCTGGAAAGGGCTACGGGGAAATTGCCAAGCAGCTTGGTGAAAAAAGGGTCCACTGTTGGAGCAATCATTAGAAAATGGAAGAAGCTAAACATGACTGTCAATCTCCCTCGGACTGGGGCTCCATGCAAGATCTCACCTCGTGGGGTCTCAATAATCCTAAGGAAGGTGAGAAATCAGCCCAGAACTACACGGGAGGAGCTGGTCAATGACCTGAAAAGAGCTGGGACCACCGTTTCCAAGGTTACTGTTGGTAATACACTAAGACGTCATGGTTTGAAATCATGCATGGCACGGAAGGTTCCCCTGCTTAAACCAGCACATGTCCAGGCACGTCTTAAGTTTGCCAATGACCATTTGGATGATCCAGAGGAGTCATGGGAGAAAGTCATGTGGTCAGATGAGACCAAAATAGAACTTTTGGGTCATAATTCCACTTAACGTGTTTGGAGGAAGAAGAATGATGAGTACCATCCCAAGAACACCATTCCTACTGTGAAGCATGGGGGTGGTAGCATAATGCTTTGGTGGTGTTTTTCTGCACATTGGACAGGGCGACTGCACTGTATTAAGGAGAGGATGACCGGGGCCATGTATTGCGAGATTTTGGGGAACAACCTCCTTCCCTCAGTTAGAGCATTGAAGATGGGTCGAGGCTGGGTCTTCCAACATGACAATGACCCGAAGCACACAGCCCGGATAACCAAGGAGTGGCTCTGTAGGAAGCATATCAAGGTTCTGGCATGGCCTAGCCAGTCTCCAGACCTAAACCCAATAGAGAATCTTTGGAGGGAGCTCAAACTTCGTGTTTCTCAGCGACAGGCCAGAAACCTGACTGATCTAGAGAAGATCTGTGTGGAGGAGTGGGCCAAAATCCCTCCTGCAGTGTGTGCAAACCTGGTGAAAAACTACAGGAAACGTTTGACCTCTGTAATTGCAAACAAAGGCTACTGTACCAAATATTAACATTGACTTTCTCAGGTGTTCAAATATTTATTTGCAGCTGTATCAAACAAATAAATAGTTTAAAAATCATACATTGTGATTTCTAGATTTTTTTTTAGATTATGTCTCTCACAGTGGACATGCACCTACGATGACAATTTCAGACCCCTCCATGATTTCTAAGTGGGAGAACTTGCAAAATAGCAGGGTGTTCAAATACTTATTTTCCTCACTGTATATGAGCAAATTTCTGATGTTCTTCTAAAACTGGAGCAGCATTAAATTCACATCCGCTCCTCAAATGCTCAGTTTTCTTTTGCCTTCGAAGGGTAGCTAGGACTGGCAGGTTGCTATGGTTACGGTGTAAACCAGCTGCGTTTTTGGTGGAAGTGCGCTCCAGCTAGGCTTTTAACTAGGAACAAAAATTCATCAAGTGTGAAAGCAGAATGATTCAGTGCTCGTTGTGAGTTTTGACGTGTCTTTCTCTTTCTTTCTTTTTCATGTTTCTTTCTTTTTCTCTATCCTGTTACACTCCATAAAGGATGAGAAGGTACTGTGATTACTGTCATTTGTGTCATTGGAGTCATTACTGACAATGTCATTAGTGTCACTAATGTCATTAGTAACTGTCATTAGCATTATTGATGTCTTTAGTGTTGCCATTGGTGACTTTTGTCATTGGTGATATTGATGCCGTTGATGTCAGTGATGTCATTATGGACTTTGTCATTGATGTCATTGCAGTCATTAGTGTCACTAATGTCATTAGTAGTCATCATTGGTGACATTTATGCCACTAGTGTCACAATGTTATTAGTGACTGTCATTCTTGTCATAGATCTCATTGGTGTCATTAGCATCATTGGTGTCGTTAGTCATTGATGTCATCAGTGACTTTAGTGTCATTAGTGCTGTCATTCGTGACTTTTGTCATTGATGACACTGATGTCTTTAGTGGCTTTGATGTCTTGGATTCCTTAGTGTCATTAGTGTCATTCCTTTCATTACAGACTTTGATATCATTAGTGTCATCAATATT
>NC_139583.1:1649107-1661607 GCF_946808225.1 Silurus aristotelis | reverse complement strand
GTGCCTCTCTTGATCATTGCTGAGATGTTTCTACACAGTCCCTGGAGTCTACCAGTGGAAAAGTTTATGGCAGAGTGGCTCGATGGAAAACTCTCTTCAGTGCTTGGAGTTTGTACAACAGGCACCTAAAGGACTCTTAGGCTGTGTGGAACAAGATTCTCAGGTCTGATTCAACTGTTTCGCCTTGATTCTTAACATCATGTCTGGAGAAATCCAGTCATAGCTCATCACCTGCCCAAAACCATCTCAACAGTGAAGCATGGTGGTGGAAGCATCATGCAGTGGAGTGTTTTTCTGCAGAAGGTACTTGGCCACTGGTCAGGGTTAGAAAGCTGAATGGAGCAAAGTACAGAGATCTCCTCAATAAAAACCTGTTCCAAAGAGCTGGTTCAAAGGTTCACCAAGCACTCTGAGAATGTCCTAGAGTGGCCAGTCAGAGCCCTGACCTGAGCCCTATTGAACATGCCTGGAGAGACCTGAAGGCTGTCCACTGACGCTCCCCATCCAACCTGCCCTAACGTGAGAGATTTGCCCTGAAGAATGGCAGAAAATCCCCCAATTCACGTGTTTAAAACTTGTTGCACCATACCATAAAGACTTGTGGATGGAATTGCTGCCAAACTGCTTCAACTGAGTACCGAGTAAAGCATCTGAATACATCGGTGCTCCCTGTGAATGTGCATGCAGCCTTGTGCTGCCAACTGCTGGTGTGTTACAAAACTGGTTACGAAACTTTTTGATACCACCTATATAAAATCCTTGTGTGTGTGTGTGTGTGTGTGTGTGTGTGTGTGTGTGTGTGTGTGTGTGCAGGTGGCCAGGTGGAGAACGTGTCTCCGGGTCAGATGGCTGATGAGCCGATCCGTCCAGTCAACATTCCACGGCGAGAGAAAGACTTCCAGGGAATGCTGGAGTACAAGAAGGAGGACGAACTCAAACTGGTCAAAAACCTCATTCTGGGTAACACACACACACACACACACACACACACACACACACACACACACAAATGACTCTCATCAATCTACTCTAGGGTCTAAAAATATCAGGTGACTGGAGTGCACAGATAAAGAGTGTGTGTGTGTGTGTGTGTGTGTGTGTGTGTGTGTGTGTGTGTGTGTGTGTGTGTGTGTGTGTGTGTGTGTGTGTGTGTGTGTGTGTGTGTGTGTGTGTGTGTGTGTGTGTGTGTGTGTGTGTGTGTGTGTGTAGAATTGAAGCCCCGTGGTGTGGCAGTGAACCTGATTCCCGGTTTGCCAGCCTACATCCTCTTCATGTGTTTACGACACGCCGACTACATCAATGACGACCAGAAAGTCCGTGCGCTGCTCACCTCCATCATCAACAGCATCAAGAAGATCCTCAAAGTACACACACACCAACACACACACACACACACACAGAGACAGAGACACACACACTAACCCCTCTCCCTCCCCCTGTAGAAGAGAGGTGATGACTTTGAGACCGTATCGTTCTGGTTGGCGAACACGTGCCGCTTCCTGCACTGTCTGAAACAATACAGTGGAGACGAGGTGAACACACACACACACACACACACACACACAGTAAATAAATGTGAGCACACTTTCAGTTTAACTGATTAAACAGTTCATTTTTTAAATTTGTTTTCTTTTCACCACATTCTCTTCCTAATGGTCTTTCTTTCATTTATAATATTTTTTTCTGGTTTGTCTTTCTGTCTCATTTCCTCCCCCACTCATTTTATTCTTTCAAGTTTCTTTACATCATTTGTGTCCCCCTTTTAGTCTATTTCTCTCTCTCTCTCTCTCTCTCTCTCTCTCTCTCTCTCTCTCTCTCTCTCTCTCTGTCTGTCTGTCTCATTTCCTCACTTCCTCATTTTTCCTTTTCTCTCTAGCACACTGTCATATTCTTGACTTTGTTTTCTTTATCTTTTTCTTTTTATATGAGATGGTTATGTTGCTTGTTTTGGGAGAATTGTGAAAGTGTGGTGTTGCATTTACAAAGTCTTTCTGTCTCTCTCTCTCTCTCTCTCTCTCTCTCTCTCTCTCTCTCTCCCTCTGTCTTTCTTTTTTTCTCAGCAATTTATGAAGTTTAACTCGTCGAAGCAGAATGAACACTGTCTGTCCAACTTTGACTTGGCGGAGTATCGGCAGGTTCTGAGTGATTTGGCCATTCAGATTTACCAACAACTCATCAAGTGTATGGAGAATATCCTGCAGCCCATGATCGGTCAGTGCACACACACACACACACACACACACACACACACACACAGAGTGAAATGTATGGTCCAGATCATCAGTTTGGGACCTGGTCATGGACATGTTTTAGCTCTTATTTAAATTAGTTTTCTGTGTGTGTGTGTGTGTGTGTGTGTGTGTGTGTGTGTGTGTGTGTGTGTGTGTGTGTGTGTGTGTCCAGTCTCCGGGATGCTGGAGCACGAGACCATCCAGGGTGTGTCCGGCGTGAAGCCCACCGGTCTGCGTAAGAGGACATCCAGCGTAGCAGATGAGGGAACTTTCACGCTCGACTCCATCATCCGCCAGCTCAACTCCTTCCACAGCATCATGTGTCACCATGGTAACGACCCCGAGCTCATTAAGCAGGTGGTTAAGCAGCAGTTCTACATCATCGGCGCCGTCACACTAAACAACCTGCTGCTGCGCAAAGACATGTGCTCCTGGAGCAAGGGCATGCAGATCAGGTGATACATCCATCACTCATCAATAATCAATCACTGGCCACGCCTCCTTCATGGAGAAATAACACATGGCCTGTGTTTTGTAGGTACAATGTGAGCCAGTTGGAGGAGTGGTTGAGGGAGAAGAACCTGATGGTGTGTGGTGCGAAGGAGACTCTGGAGCCTCTGATTCAGGCAGCACAGCTACTGCAGGTCAAGAAGAAGACTGATGAGGATGCTGAGGCCATCTGCTCCATGTGTAACTCAATGAGTACTGCTCAGGTAACACACACACACACACACACACACACAGTAATAAACATGCAACAAAACATTTCCTTCATCCGTTCTTCTCGTCCTATTGCAGATTGTGAAGGTGTTGAACCTGTACACTCCTGTCAACGCCTTTGAAGAGCGAGTGTCTGTAACATTCATACGAACCATACAGGTAATAAATTAGCCTCACACACACGCACACACACACACACACACACACACACACACACACACACACACACACACCTTCAAACTGTCCAGATCATCATCTCACTGTTTCCTTCACCTCCTCCACCAAACCACCAACCCATGTGGCTTCTTTAAGGCTCTGAAAGATCTTCCTCAGGCATTTTTGGGAATGGTAGGAACCTGTGTGTCTTAGATGGAATTTATCTAGAACTATATGGACCCTTATCTTCTCCAGTAACTGCCCACTTGAATGGCATCATAGGCCAAATCATCAGCCTCTCCAGGCTTCTCAGAAACCGATCCATGATGAGCAGCACAGACCTGTGAGATCTTCTAATGCTCATGTGATTACTTGTAAGACATCCTGCTTTTGAACTCAATCTTGGTTTTAATGATTGATGTGCAAAATGTTGTCTTGTGAATCAAACTGGTTGCTGAAGCATCGTTATTGCTTTGCAGAAACGTTCTCCTTGATGTGTTCTTCCAGCTGATTTGGAGAGCTTGGGCTCCTTCATAACATTTGCTTAAGAATGTACAAACATTTTGTGCTTATGGAAGCATTGTTGTAACTCTTATCTTTGTTAAGATTAAATCCTTCTCACCAGATTTTGAGATGTTTCCATAGAGGTCATAGGAGATGGTCAATCAGCTTGGTTGGTTCTATTCATCTTCTGAGTCTTCCCAAAAAAAGTCTTGAATTTACAAAAAAAAATCATAAATGTTACTAACTTTTTCCAGGTTGAAGTTGATCCAGTGAAGCCATTGGATCTCCATCTCATCCACCTTTCTTCTGTTTCTTCAAGCTTCTTGAAGAACTTGAGGATTGTTAGATTTTTTTGGAGCAAGCCTGGTTCCTTGAGCCTTGAGTAAACTCAGGAAAATGCTCCATGATGTACATTTGACGTCTTTTCCTCTTTTCTCCAGAATCGCCTGAGGGATCGCAAAGAGTCCCCTCAACTCCTGCTCGACACGAAGGTAATCTACCCCGTGACCTTCCCATTCAACCCATCCTCCCTCGCCCTGGACACCATTCAGATCCCCACCAGCCTCAACCTGTGCTTCCTCACTCGCGTCTAAGATCTGACCAACGTTCCACCTAGGCCAGTCACGGCGCTGAGATGAAGAGGAACTCGTGCTTGGACTTAAACACATCTACATCCGTCACTGAGAATGAATAGATAGACTTCATGTAATGTCACACACACACACACACACACACACACACACACACACACACACACACATGGGGTTCACCACCACCATTTTAAGTGGGAATGTACCATATCATAAAGAACTGGGGGGGTCATAACAGGTCATAATACTGTTACCCTGCTATTGGTTTAATCCCAGTCTATTCTCTTGTACAGTATAATTACATAGTAATCTAAGATTCAATACGACGCTTCAGGATGTTTTTATTTATTGCTCTCGGCTGCACTCTTGCCTCGCTTCTGCTCTCCTCGTCAGATAGTGGTTGTTTCCGGATCTTGGATCTTGGAAGTAAATAAAAGACACGTATGTAGTCCTCTATTTATGTCCATATCAGATAAATAATGTAGAGTACTTTTTAAAATGGCGCTACACTCATGTCTGTGTGACAGTCGTGTGTAGGTGTGTGTTTGTTAGTCGGTAGTTTTAGCTCACTAGATATTTACGTCTTGTATGACGAAGATGATGATGATGAACCTGCACTTTTTGTTGTTTTTTTGTCTTCAGTCCTCAGCATTCCCACCTTCTTCATTACTCTAGATCTAAATATCTGGTCTAGAAGTTTGGAAAGTTTACATTCCTTCTTGTTTTTGTTTTTTTGTTTGATGCACATCGATCAATCGGATGCAACCAGCCAATCGAATGCCTGCTTCACCAACCAATCATGCCCCCCTTACTATCCTGCTAAATAGTGACACAACTCTGACTATACACTCTCTGCCCAAAAGTTTGTGGACACCAGACCATAAGATTGGTTTGTGTATTTTTTTAATGTCCCATTCCACATTAGGTTCCTGTTAGTATGAGGAGATGGGAGCTTAATGGTTAAGGCATTGGACTCCACTCTTCTGGGAAAATGTTCCACTAGATGTTTTGGAGATTTATTCAGTTATAAGGGTGTTAGTAAAGTCAGGTAGTGATGTAGGTGAGAAAGTGAGGAGACCTGGGGTGCAGTCAGCGTTCACGTTTATCCCAAAGGTGTTCAATAGAGTTGGAGCTCATTAGCAGGAGATCTTCCACTCTAAAACATTGAAAGCAGATCTTCATGGAGCTGGTTTAGGGGCTCCCAGTTAAAGTGAAGGTAAAATTTAATATCACCACATACAAAGATATCCTATACAATTGTGTGTCTCCAGTTTTGTTTGTACAAACAGTTTATTGAAGAACATAAATGGCAGGGAATGCCGGGTGTCCCAATGCTTGTGGCTATAGAGTGTATACTGATTGGTTAGTCAGATAGCTGACATCACGCTACGCTATCGCTCTAACAGCAGTAGTGCATTGTCATTTCACGCTTAGCAACAAAGACAAAGAAGGGTTTGTGATGTCGTAGAATTCAGCTAACTTCATAATCAGGATGTAAAATCCTAAAAAAAGCCAAATTTCTCCGAAGTTATTTATTTTTATTTTTTCATTGGCATGTAAGGCTTCTCTTTTTTTCTTCTTCAATTTCATACAGTATTAAAGCGTTTCACTACGGCACCATGTTCTAATGAAACTGTACTCATCAATCATTAGTATATAAATATAATAGTGTAATATGGCCAGGGTTTGTTTTGTTTTTTTGTACCAGAGAGACCAATGAACAAGATCCCCATACACACACACACACACACACACACACACACACACACACACACACACACACACACGCTTATCGCTTGATTTTAAATGCCTTACTCTGTTCAGCATTGGTGTAAAGTGAAGGTGAAATTTTCTAATTGTGTTTCACTAGTGTGTGTATGTGTGTGTGTCTGTGTGTGTGTGTGTTCTCTGACTAACAGAAGAAAATAATTAATGTATAAGATGGCTTGATGGGTTGTACAGGAAATGTTAGTATTGTGTTATATTTATTGTGTATTGTTTACTACAGTTCTGCTGATCAGGCCTTACTATGCATTACAAGCATACGGTCGACATCATTTCCTGTTTAGTTTTGAGTATATAGAGTATTATTTCCTGTGTGAAGCTGCAAAATGAGTTATCTTTTCATGCACTTTCAGTTTATTTAGTTTGGGAGAGGAATTTATTCATGGATGCACCGATCTAATATCCATCATCCATATTGAAAAATAGTGCAAGAATATTATTCAAATAATAATGCATAGAGAAATAATAATGAATTGAATATCAGATGATAAAAGTAAAAAAAA
The DNA here is from genome assembly GCF_946808225.1 of Silurus aristotelis. Lineage (NCBI taxonomy): Eukaryota > Metazoa > Chordata > Actinopteri > Siluriformes > Siluridae > Silurus > Silurus aristotelis. The sequence goes on along the minus strand of NC_139583.1, from coordinate 1,655,118 downwards.
AAATACAAATAAATAGTATATATATATATATATATATATATATATATATATATATATATATATATATATATATATATAAATGTATATATAAATGTATAATCTTTATTGAATACGCATCTCCCTAGTTTAAGTGTAAGTTGATATTTTTGGTTTCTCTTATATTTTTGTAATTTTTTTACACACATATATACAAAGCCTTACCTTTTGACTTTTTTACCTTCGGAATTTCCTGTTGACATCATTTCCTGTTTTCTGGTTCCTGATGGTGTGAACAGTGCTTCATAATTGTTGCACTTTTAGCTCTTTGCTGGAGGAAATAAATAAAATAAATAACAACATTAAAACATGGAGTTACAGCAGATTCACCAGAATATGAATGAATATATATATATATATATATATATACACACACACACACACACACACACACACACACACACACACACACTCCAATTTGCGTAAAAAAAAAAAAAAAAGTCTATTGAATTGTTACATATTTTTTAGCTATCGTACTACAATTAGTAAATAAATAAAACTGATGTTATAAAATTTGACATTTTAAAACAATTTAAGGGAAAATATTTGCAGGATAAAAAAAGGAAAATAATAATAATAAAGTTAATTGTCCTGTTTTCTTTACCTGCTGTCGTTATTCCCTGAATCTTTATCACCTGTTTTTTTTTTTTCATAATTAAGTAAAAGTACCAGAATCTTTTGTTAAATTTTTATTTTTATCTTTCTTTTTTGTCGTCATGTATTTTTTAACACACCAACACAAATTCTGTTGAATCTGATTCAACTCCATATTATCATCACAGTTGGGGGTTAATAAAGGAAATAAATAATGAAAAAAAAAATTTTAGCCTTAGTAGCCATGTGTCATCGCTTCTTATACCACCATATTGCATTACATTTTAGTGTATAAAGATGTGTGTGTGAGTGAGATCCCCAAAGACCTCCTGAATTTGTTGCACTAAATCCGTTATTTTTCATGTTCTGACTGAACGAGAGCGCAAGCGTTCCTCTGCACCACACATCGCTCACACCTGTATAAAAGCATAGTTTTAGCTAAACATCGCTTAGCGCTTACCTGAAATGCTAATCGTCCACTGAACTGTACAAAATGGTTCCTTTGGAAAGCCATGTCTGAGCGGCCGATCTTCTCCTCCGCAGAGGAAACCCTTGTTGAGTCTCTGTTTCTGTAACGACACTTGTTCGAGTAAAATAAAAGAAATCAGCACTACACGTCGCTTGTCTTCTGTCTTTACTTCATCTTCATTTAGTTAAGTTGTGCATGTACAAAAATCTTTTTACTAGCCAACTCGCTCCCATGCGCTAACGCGATGGCTAACGTCAGGATTTTTTCCTAAAGGCAAGCTTGCTAACATGAGCTATCGTGAAAGGGTTTTGAAAGAAAAATGCCTCCGATTTTATTATAAATAAAAGAAAACCAGTAGAAAATACCTGAGTTTATTAGTAGGCTTTAAAACACCAGCGTGAACCGGTTTAAACTAAATTTCAACCATGAGATGCGAGCAGCTAGCATGATCTAACATGGCCGTATTTCTAACATTATACATTTAAAATAATTATAATTAAGACTAGCCAGCAAACATAAGCTATTGGGACAGGGTTGTGGTAAAAGATTACCTAATGTGCTACCATAACACTAGTATATGAATCAGCCTGGCTGGGGATCAGTGTGAACCTGTTTGAACCAGTATAAACTGGTCTGCAGATTGAAATACTATAAAATACAGCTAATATGAACTAACCTGACATGATTCCTGAAAGGTTTCTGACAGGATTTTAACCTCATTCCTGATACAAATTTTCACAGGACTTTTGCCATGATACCTGATAGGATTCGCACAAGATTCTTGACAGAATTTCTATCAGGATTTTGATGGGATTCTGACAGGATTTCTGACAAGATTCCTAACAGGACTTTTGACAAGATTCCTGATGAGATTCCTGAAAGGATTTCTAAAAGCATTTTGACAAGATTCCTGACACGATTTCTAAATGGATTTTGACAAGATTCCTGACAGGATTTTTCAAAAGAATTTGACAAGATTCCTGACTGGATTTCTAAATGGATTTTGACAAGATTCCTGACACAATTTCTAAATGGATTTTAACAAGATTCCTGACAGGATTTCTAAAAGGAAATTGAAAAGATTCCTGACAGGATTTCTAAAATGTTTTTGACAAGATTCCTGACTGGATTTCTAAAAGGATTTTGACATGATTCCTGACACAATTTCTGAATGGATTTTGACAAGATTCATGCCAGGATTCCTAAATGATTTTAACAAGATTCCTGACAGGATTTTTGAAAGAATTTGACAAGATTTCTGACTGGATTTCTAAATAGATTTTGACAAGATTGGTGACAGGATTTTGACAGGATTTCTAAAAGGATTCTGACAAGACACCTGACAGGATTTCTAATTGGATTTTGACAAGATTGGTGACAGGATGTTTGCCAGGATTTCTAACAGGATTCTGACAGAAATTTGTGAGGATTTCTAACAAGTATAATAATTTTTTTTTAAGATTTCAGTGTAAATAATCTTCACCTGATAGTTATCTTAAATAATTATTTGTGATGATTAATAAATAAAACATATTTATGAATTTGCAGATATACAAACGCGTGGTTATGTTTAGTTTATTTACATGGATTCATTTTTCACAGGTTTCTCTTTAATTTTGTCCCCCGTCTATCCCTCAAAAACACCCACCTGCTTTATTTATTGTTTTATTTTATATTTTGTTTATTGTTTACAAGATTCTTTTTTTTCATATTAAATTATTTATTTTGTGTTTCAATATTTTAATGATTTGTTTATTTACACACATGATTTATATTTAAGCATACTGTATGAATTTTTCCATATGTGTGTGTGTGTGTGTGTGTGTGTGTGTGTGTGTGTGTGTGTGTGTGTGTGTGTGTGTGTGTGTGTGATAAAGAGGGAGATTGGCTGCTATTTCAGGCTGTAATACCACACAATCTTCTGTAAGGAGATTAGTGTATCTGCAGCTCTGTGTCTCCAAAAACTCTTTCTCACACACACACACACACACTCACTCTCTCTCACACACACCGGGCGAAGCTCGTTCATAAGGTAAGCAAACACTTTATGAATCAATTCTTTTACATAGTAACTGATATGGTGTTTTTCTTATCTACGGTTCACATGTTGATTGCACACAGAACTGAAAACAATTGAACTCTTCATTAAGAATCAGAATAACACACACATGGGAAGATGTTTCAGGACATCTAAACACACACACACACACACACACACACACTTAAATGTCATGCTGTTTGTTTAATTATAAAGGTATTTAATGTAGTAAATAATTTAAAAAAAATAAATAATCTAGTAATAAAACTGTAATAATAGTCATCAGTTTAGTATAAAAGACTGTCCTCGAATCATCACACAGCTTGATGTTAACATCAGATTCTATGAGGGGTGTGGCTTAATATTTGAAAGTGGAATAAATGGTAATTATATGATTTAGTAAGGAGGTGTGGCTTAATGTTCAAAAACGAAATCGATGGTAATATAAGATTCTGTGAAGGGGCGTGGCTAAATTTATGTAACCGGAATGAATGGTAATTATATGATTTTGTAAGAGGGTGTGGCTTCATGTAAAAAAAATTAAATAGCTGGTAATATAAGATTCTGTGAAAGGGCGTGGCTTATTTTTTTAGGATATGATTAGTATTATAAGATCGAGGGGGCGTGCTTTATCAATTGAGGCTGCACTTATGCTTTGAAGATAGAGCTATTTGATAGGAGTGATTCAGGTTATGTGTGTGTGTGTGTGTGTGTGTGTGTGTGTGTGTGTGTGTGTGTGTGTGTGTGTGTGTGTGTGTGTATAGTATTATCCAGGGGACAGTCTCGTTTCAGCTCAGCATCATGTGTGACCAGACGTTTTTAGCGATCACGTTTGGCTCCTGCGACAACTGCAGCCAGACCAAACCCCTGATGAACATCTACCTGCAGAATGAGCCAGTCAACTACTGTTCTCTGTGTGTGGAGAAGGTACCACAGCTTTCATTTGGGCTTCCATACATTCCTGCAGGGTTCTTCTGTTCACTCCTCCCTTCAGAAAGTTTCACGTTAATCACGTTTGTAAACATTTCACATGTAGTCTGTTTTTAGTGGGAGTTTTTTCTGATTGATTTTTTTCTGATTTATTCTCATGTGTAGTATTGTTTTTATTTCACAAGTTTTGATCTTTACAAGGTTTGTTTTTTTCTCATGTTGATTCGTGTTGTCTCATCAATATTATTGAATTTTACAAAATTACTCTATCTTTTAAATATAAATATATAGATATTGTTTTCATTTTTCAGGTTTCTTAGTTCTTAATGCTTATTGATTTATGATTTATTTTATTTCTACTTGAATGGTGACAGAATGTTCTTTCCTGATGACAAAACACACACACACACACATACACACACACACACACACACACACACACACTAATGTCCTCTATAAAAATAGCATTTATCTTTCAAGTTCATGTATAACACACACAGAGCTACATATTACCTTTTTAATTTATATATATATTTTTTTTATTTATGTTTTCAACTTTCTGAAGTCTGCAGATCTGAATTAATTCTTGGGTTTATATATTAATGTATCTGACACACTGATGCTCTGATATCTGGAGCTGTATTACAGATTGCGACTCTGTACTGAGGGTTGGTACGATCCAGACTGAACCAATTCACTCTATTATAAACAGGGGGAGGATTTATCCTCTAGGTCATTGAAGATCGTTGACCAACAATCTTTTCTTTTTTTATTGCACAGACATCAGCATTTATAACCAAATTATGGAGAAAATGCAGTCTCTATAACAAAGATCACATTTAGTGCTTTTTAAGATGTTTCTCAGTGTTTCTAATCCACACATGCAGGACTGCAGATACACCACTCTAACCCTTCTTTCTTTCTTTCTTTCTTTCTTTCTTTTTTCTTTCTTTCTTACTTTTAATATTTTTAACCTTATTCTATAGACAGCACTAGATTGTAATGGTGTGGTGTTTTGGAGTTCTGTAAAGGAGAACATGGGAGAAGGTCCTCCAGACTCCTCGTGGTGGTGTTCTGATGATGATGCAATTGCAGCTGTGTGTGTATTCCATCCTCTCTGTGTGATTATAAAGATGGCGTGTCATGGTCTGAGGAAGGGAGAGAGCTTGGCATCTCTGAAGGCTGAAGCGGAGAGTCTAAAGATGAAGCTGGAGCAAGAGAGAGGAAAACTTCATGATGCAGAGTGTGAGTATCAGAGAACACGTCCCAAACACGTCACCTGCACGAAGAGCAATAAACAACTGCAATAACAGCTTCATATATATAGAGTTTTACAGATTTATACCAATTTATACAGAATTACAGATTTACAGATTTATAGAGTCAAACAGATTTATTCTGATTTATACAGATTGTGTGTGTGTGTGTGTGTGTGTGTGTGTGTGTGTGTGTGTGTGTGTGTGTGTGTGTGTGTGTGTGTGTGTGTGTGCGCGCCATATAATCAGTATGTGTGTGTGTGTGTGTGTGTGTGTGTGTGTGTGTGTGTGTGTGTGTGTGTGTGTGTGTGTGTGCGCAGTATAAGCAGTGTGTGTGTGTGTGTATGTACAGTATAATCAGTGTATAAAGTGTGTGTGTGATTGTTAGTGAAGCAGGTGGCAGAGAAAGTAGAAGCTCTGGGTTCGTTCACGCTGAAGAGTCGCCGCATCCTGAAGGGCCACAGTAACAAAGTGCTGTGTCTCGACTGGTGCAGTGACAAGAGACGCATAGTCAGCTCATCACAGGTCTTACACACACACACACACACACACACACACACACACACACACACACACACACACACACACACACCTCTAATTTTCTGATCCACATTTTCACTCTTTCTCCAGGACGGGAAGGTCATCATCTGGGACGCCTTCACAACTAACAAGGTACATTTACTTATAA
>NC_139583.1:1624107-1644107 GCF_946808225.1 Silurus aristotelis | reverse complement strand
ATGCTGGAACAGGTTTGGGTCTCCTAGTTTAATTATAGGGGAAATTTCATGCTACAGCTTCCAAAGACGTCCAAAACATTTGTGTTTCCCCAAATGTGTGGTAAGAGTTTGAAGAAGAAATACATATGGCTGGAAAAGTCAAGTGTCACAATACTTTTAGCCACATAGAATATAGTGTATATTAAAAACAAATAATGTTCCCTATATTACATATACAAATCATAGCGCCAAGCAGATTTATGTAATATTAATATGATGTGTATGAAATAGTGTAATAATTGATTGTATTGGTTATATAGTGTAAAGAGGCCATACTGTCATACAGAAGCTCTGTTTTATAGGGTATACAGGATATATAGTTTATATAGGGTATACAGGATATATAGTTTATATAGGGTATACAGGATATATAGTTTATATAGGGTATACAGGATATATAGTTTATATAGGGTATACAGGATATATAGTTTATATAGGGTATACAGGATATATAGTTTATATAGGGTATACAGGATATATAGTTTATATAGGGTATACAGGATATATAGTTTATATAGGGTATACAGGATATATAGTTTATATAGGGTATACAGGATATATAGTTTATATAGGGTATACAGGGTATATAGTTTATATAGGGTATACAGGATATATAGTTTATATAGGGTATACAGGGTATATAGTTTATATAGGGTATACAGGATATATAGTTTATATAGGGTATACAGGATATATAGTTTATATAGGGTATACAGGGTATATAGTTTATATAGGGTATACAGGATATATAGTTTATATAGGGTATACAGGATATATAGTTTATATAGGGTATACAGGATATATAGTTTATATAGGGTATACAGGATATATAGTTTATATAGGGTATACAGGGTATATAGTTTATATAGGGTATACAGGATATATAGTTTATATAGGGTATACAGGATATATAGTTTATATAGGGTATACAGGATATATAGTTTATATAGGGTATACAGGATATATAGTTTATATAGGGTATACAGGATATATAGTTTATATAGGGTATACAGGGTATATAGTTTATATAGGGTATACAGGATATATAGGGTTTACAGGATATATAGTTTATATAGGGTATACATGATATATAAGGAATACAGGATTTATGTTATATAGGGTATACGGTACATATATGTTATATAGGGTATACACGGTATATAGGTTATATAGGGTATATATGTTTTATGGGTTATATACAGTAGAGTATACAGGGTTATATGTTATATAGGGTATATGGGATATACAGGGTTTATAGGTTTTATAGGGTTTGGGTCCCCTGGTGGTCTAGTGGTTAAGATGCAGCGCTCTCACCGCTGCGACCCGGGTTCGATTCCCAGTCAGGGAACCATCCCCAGCCACTCTCAGTGCCGGTCCCAAGCCCGGATAAATTGGGGAGGGTTGCGTTAGGAAGGGCATCCAGCGTAAAACATATGCCAAATCAAACGTGCGGAGGATCCGCTGTGGCGACCCCTAACGGGAGAAGCCGAAAGAAACTATACTATACTATAGGTTTTATAGGGTTTACAGGTATATAGGTTACATAGAATAAATATGATATATAGGGTATATATGTTATATGGCAGGGGTCACCAACCTTTTTGACACCGTGAGCTACTTTTTGGGTACCGACTAATGTGAAGGGCTACCAGTTTGATACATAATTCTGAAATAAAAAATTTGCTCAATTTACCTTTAATTATATGTTATTATTAATAATGAATGATATTTATCTATATCAGGGTCAAACTCAATCAAACAGGGGGCCAAAACAAAGCACACTTTAGGTCACGGGCCAAACAGGAGAAATATTTATTGAACACACTAAAACAATGTTTTTTGAACATAAATATGAATAAAAACAGACAGGAATATTATTCCAGAATAAATAAACTTAAACTTTAAATAACTTAAAATGTTTTGCTCTCCATCAAAATATCTCCTGTCAAAATTATACAAGTTAGAAATATGAACATGCTGCAAAAAAACCCTGAACAAATAAATAAAAATTGTGCTTTTAAGTTAATGTTAAAATAACAACAAATCAAAACAGTCAGATTTCTTTGCTCTTATGCCATTTTATTAAAAAAAAATCTTAAACTTTAAATAACTTAAAATATTTTGCTCTTCATAAAAACATCTCCTGTCAAACACCAGACGTCTCACAGCTTCATCATGCAGATCTTCAGAAACTCTCCCTCAGTAAATAAGCGGCTGATGAGACTCTGATTTCTCCTCTGTGTTCACTCCAGCTTCACTTTGGGATTGTTCTCTGGTGAAAAACATCTGCTGAAATGTCAGATTGTTCTTTAACTCTTCTACTTTCTGTATCTTCGGCTCTGCATTCAGGTTCTTCAGCTTCTCCTGATGTTTTGTCTCGTAGTTCCGTCTCAGATTCAATTCCTTAATTACAGTCACATTCACTCCACTAATAACACACACGTGTTTACCGCCAGTGTCAGTAAACATCTACTCAGAGTCAACTTTTCTCTTCACCACTGTGAGGCGCTGTTTCACAATAACTGTACAATAGGGTTAAATACATCAACAGAAGCTCGACTTGCTGAGTTTGACACCCCTGATCTATGTGAAGACACTGATCATAGTGACAAAGTGACTTAATGTCTAGATGAATTCACTAAGCTTCCATAGGGGCTGCAGGGGTGCGTCCAGCGTCCAGCGTCCAGCGTCCAGTGTTCCCGGGAACCATTGTATAAGTATTATGGGTTGTATAGATTACAGACTAAAGTTCAGCATTTCACCGTGACATGACTTTTTATAATCATCTCTAAATTATACCCATATGTACACACGAGGTTGCGGGCTGCCAGCTGCAATTCACCTGAATCACCTGAGTTTACAGCAACCTTTGATTTATCTGCTTAACTCAAGGTATTGGCCTGAGATCAATATAAAAACAATGTGTGTGTGTGTGTGTGTGTGTGTGTGTGTGTGTGTGTGTGTGTGTGTGTGTGTGTGTTTTATATCATCATGACTGCAATGGTCAATGTTCACCACCAACTCCACAAGAGTCATCAATGTGTTATAAAGGATTATAAATGTGGGAAAGCACGCGAGTTCCATGCCGAGAGTGAATTTGATTTACGGACTAAGGGAAAAGTGTTGAATGCCTCATAAAACAAACATGAGGTTACATTCCTTTATGACAGATATCAGATATCAGGCCAGTTCAAGGAGAGAAAAAAACTAAATATTTTACTGAGGGATTTTCTGTACAGTTCATTCATACTATAACATGCAATTTAACGATTAGGTTCTTTCTGGCTTTATGATTTTTATTTTTTTATTCCCACTGCACCATGAGGCACATTGAGCCACAAGGGCCTGATGGCTTATTTGGCTTTTCGTAGCAGTTTTTGTTACGGGGTTGGGTTGCTAGCCCAATGCCCACCCCTGGATCCAAAGTCCAATGCCCTAACCACTAGTCTACCACCTCCCCCTGGTTTTATGATAATGATCCAAAAAGATTTTTTTCAATAAAATATAAAATCATTTACAATTTTAATAAAACACCCTAAATATTATTTATTATATAGACAAATAGACTGATACTTATAGATACAGAAGAATTCATACAGAAAATAAAATAAATGCTAAAAAAATTCAGTTATTATAAATAAATAAGAAAACACAATAAGGTGTATATTTATATATCTACTTTATTTGGCGTGCCTGTTCACTCAAATCTACTCAAATCAATATTATTTGTTTAACACTTTTAACGATGGACATTGTCCCCAAGCAGCTTCATAAAAATACATAGATTCCAAATAAACATTTAGGCATCATGAAAAAGTTTATCCCTAAAGAGCGAGTCAGTGACAGTGGTGAGAAAATAAACAACAGCCTGAGGTAATAGAAGAAGAAACCTTGAGATGAATCAGACTCAGAACTGAAATGCCTTTTATTATTGTTATGGTTATCAACTGTTCACTGATGGAGACTCCAGTACTATTAAAGCTCATGAGTCTCACACAAATCTCCACAAACACACTCCAAAATCTAGTGGAACATCTTCCCAGAAGAGTGGAGATAAACAGAATATGGGGGCTTTGTGGCCTACCCGTCTTATGTTTAGGTGTCTGCATGTTTTTCATCATACAGTGTATAAATACACAAATCAATGGTTAGGACTTTGAAAGTTCAGTTATTCCCCTCAAGCTCTTTCATTATCTCTTCACTTTCGATTCTCGGATCCTCTCAGGGCGTGATGGTGTTGGAAACCCCCATCTCACACTGTCACACTGGTCACTCAAGCGTTATATGAACGCTCCACTACACTGTGTTTTATAAACAGTGTGATTTGCCTTTCTAATGTAGTGTATGTCGCTTCCTCTCAAACAGCTCAGGCATGGAGGGGAATTAACTTCCAGCCCCTGGGGTGTCATGTGATGTTTTACCTTCATGGCAATAAACTTTTTCTACCAGTTCAGGTTAAACAGAGGGAATTTCACAGTGTGGTTCTTCTCATCAACCAAATAAACCGATTTAAAATCACGACTTTTTCACTGACTGTTTCCATGTTTTGTTTTTAATCTTATAACTGCAGAGTTTACTATGTTTTATTGATCGCTTCAAAACCAGACCAAAATCCAACTAGATCACATCAGCCTGAGGCTAAGCTACAATATACTAAATGTTCGTAGAATTAGTTCTGTGTGTTTGTTTTTAACATTATTTCCTGTTATAATAAGCTCTACTCTTCTGGGAAGATGTTCTACTGGATTTTATGAAGATTTGTGGAGAATAATTTATCCATAAGTGTGTTGGTAAAGTCTGTATGTGAGGTGATAAATGTAGGTGAGGTGAGGAGGACTGGGGTGCAGTTCACATTCAGTAGTTCAATAGGGTTGGAGCTCTATAGCAGGAGATCTTTCACTCCAACCCATGGAAAGCAGATCTTCATGGAGCTGGCTTCAGGAGCATTGTCATGTTGGAACAGGTTTGGATCTTCTAGTTCAAGTAAAAAGAAAAATCCATGCTACGGCATCCAAAGTCAATACAATTGTGTAACAGTTTGCGGAAGAAACACAAATTTGTTGGAAAAGTCATATTGGTGTCCCAATACTTTTTGACCATACAATGTAGCTAGCAAGCTAGCAGACTATAGCTATAGAATATAGGAGGGTTATTAGCTAGCTTTCATACTGTATGCTGTATAAAGCTAGCTCAAGTCTCCCTCACATTTCAATGCTAAGTGTTAATGTGTGATCTTTTAGCCTCTATAAGTGTTTTCTCGGGAATTTAGTAAAACATCTGAGGTAAATGTTGATGTTTCTGATTGATTTGTTTCATTTCTGGTTTAATTCTGGTTTTACTTTGTCAGGTTTAAGAGATGGTTGTTAAATTGCTAGCCTCAGTTTGTTAGCTAGGTTAAGCTCTGGAAAATATCTGTAAGTGCCTGTGTGTCTTTGTTGGTCAAAGTATAAATTAATAATGAGAAAGTATGTGTGTATAAGTAGTAATAAGTCATTATGTTTATAATTAATATATTTTGTGTGTGTCAGGGCGTCTGTTGTTTGCTGGCTATAACGACTACACTATAAACATATGGGACGTGTTAAAGGGGACCCGGGCTGCGATCCTGTATGGCCACGAGAACCGGGTCAGTAAGGTCCGAGTGTCGCCCGACGGTACCACGTTCTGCTCGGCATCGTGGGACAACACACTGCGGGTGAGGAACCGGTTCAGGAACCGTAGAATCATAGATATTCCAAATAATTATTTATAACATACAAATACACGTATGCAAATCAACACCTACAGTGATGAACTGTCTACAGGTCTACTGAAGATCTACTCTATGATGTAAATCATAGTGTGAGAAATTTTTGGCACCCCTCAGAAAAGCAGGCAAAATGAATTATATATATTGTATATATATTGCATAGATTTGTATACACTTCTATACATAACAGTAATTTTTCTCTCCTGAAACATATGCAGTGTTCATCATTTTTTGCCAACCCCAATGATGAATATATCATTTAATATATATTATAAATTTATAATAATATATATGAATGCATACATTTGAATAAACAAATAAAAGTATGTAATATTTTTATAATATATAATATAATTATATTATTATTTTTATATTAGATTTTTCACTCATCAATATTTCTTTATAGATTTGTGACATATTAGCTGTTAAAGCGTGGTTAAACACAATCAGGGCCATAACAACATCCAAACTGATGACCCATGATCATGTGAATGTGCATTGAGGAGGAGGTTGTTTAGGTTATCGAACTATTTCTTGACAAAAGAAATCCACATCAGCAAGTTGTTTGGAAGAATAGGAGATCTTTCAAGATCTTCAAGAGACACAAACCACAATCTGCAGCTCCTAAGCCTTTTAAAAGCTTCAGTCTGGAGGAGGATCAGAACATAATAGTAGATTCTTCACTCAATAACCGGGTTATGGATAGAGCTTTTCAACTAACTAACATTTAAACAAACACAGAAATGGATTTGAAATGGCAGTGATTTATGGTAAAACTCTTTGGTGAGAAAGTGAAAATGATGTCATCATGCACAGACCTGAGTTGACAAACGAGTCCAGAAGGAAGGAGTGGCTGGAGATCATGTCCTGAAAGTCTTCTTTTTCAAAGCGTCTCAAGCAACTTTTGCGATTCTCCGACGATCATCATGGACGAGTTGCTGAAAGTTTTTTGGAGGTTGAGCTTGTTGAAGGTCTTCCTGATCTCCTGTTGTTTTCTGCCACTCAGAACATCTCGTTGCAGTGTCACCATATGTCAAACGTATGTCATGCCAAACGTCTCTGTGGCAGATTTGCCCAGTTTCACGCTGAATTTCATGTTTGACTTTTATTCTAACTTCCTGTACATCTAAAATCACAGACGTGGGAACAAACGTGGGTCAGAACAGCACCAGTTACACCATTCATTTATTTATAAAAACTTATATATACGTATATTTATATATACATGCTCTATTCTATTGTGCTCATGAGGGGTGCCAATACTTTAGCAACCAGGAACTGATAAATATATAAAGTTCTCATTGTTATACTCTGATGTCCTGAGGCAACGCAACAGCATGCAAAGTGTTTCCTTACTGGGATATGAATGTGTGTGTGTGTGTGTGTGTGTGTGTGTGTGTGTGTGTGTGTGTGTGTGTGTGTGTGTGTGTGTGTGTGTAATAACCAGAACATTCATGTATGGTTCATATCTCTCTCTCTCTCTCTCTCTCTCTCTCTCTCTCTCTTTCTTTCTCTATTCATCTCTTTCCCACACTCTCAATGTTTTTATTGTCTCTCTGTTTTTCTGTGTGTCTCTCTCAATTTCTCTACCTCATACTTTCACTCTCATTTCTCTCTCTCTGTCTCTCTCTCTCTCTCTCTCTCTCTCTCTTTCTCTCACACACTCTCAATTCAATTCATATCAGATTGCTTTATTAGCATGAATGCTGATGCTGATATTTAGAAATGAGAATGGATACGTGATGATTTCTTTAGCTGATATGTTTTCTTTTTCCCCCTTTGATCTCATAACCTCTTACAGTTAAGATCAGATCAGATCAGATCAGATGAGATCAGATAAGATAGAAAAACACAAGCCTCTCTAATCAGTGCCAGGTTTTGGTCCCTGAGTCTATCTGTAACCTGAACTACAGCTGATTAAAGGTTCGCTAACAATACAGTTCCAAAATGTTCTCATTCGCTTCATGAGAACAAATTTTCATTCATCTCTCCAAAAGTATCATCATATTTAACCAAAGAAATATAGAAGTCTCGATGAACAGGGTTTCCTCAGGGTGTTGAAAAGTCCTTAAAAAACGGTTTTAGGTCTTAAATAATGCACTCGATTCTATTCTACTCTGAATCATTTTAATCAGATCTTAATTGTCTGATCTCCGTGTACCAGGGGCCGTCATAGAATTCGTATCATCGTAAGGAAAACGCTGAAAATATTTGAGTACAATGAAATGAGTACATTCATTAACAATCATGTTCAAAACCGAAGTGTGATGGAATACCCATGAAAGGGGGTTTAAACTTCTTCATGAAAACCTGCTGGTGGTGACGACTTCTTTCACTTCCACTTTCATCACTTGAAGAAACTACTTTATGGTAGGCGTTTCAACGAAGACGAGGCGGTGATTACCGAAGGTGGAAGGATTGTTTAAAGAAAAGCGTGTTGCCGTAGGTGGAGGAAAAAAAGAAGAACTCAAGGACAACATTTGTTTTAATTACATTCTTTTTTCTTAGCAATAATAATAATTTTCTGACCCCCTCATAACACTGCCTCTAAAACTCATTGAAATGCTTCTGCGACACTTTAGAATGTTTTAGTTTGTTAGTTTCTGTGGTTGTTGTAGTTCTTTCTTTCGCTGGTCCAAATATAATTCCCAGTCTTATGACTATAAATGAGACCAACATGCAACAGCCATCAGCTTCCTGTTATTGGAGCGTCTCGCGGTTTTTATTTTTCATTTCCATCGATGGGAAAATGCGAGTTTAGCGAATCTCAGCTTCAAACAAATGACTTTAGGGTTCGGGGAAAGCCGGTCGCTAACAACGTGTTTGTGTGTGTGTGTTTCAGATGTTGTGATATTAGTCTTACATTTCATTCTTAATGATCTTATAAAGGTCATTAAAAAGCAGTAGATTTCTCTTGGGGAAACCTGCAGAAACCCTGATTAAGAGCGAATGATGAACGTGAAGCACCGTTTGGTTTTTCACCTCAGCGAATGAGCAGACGAAGGAACAATTTAACTAATCAAGAAATGCATGAATCAGCCGACCTTCATCTCATATTGAGAAAGCATTGAGAACAACACAGAAAACTTAGGAACATCTGAACATTTTACTTTGTATTCTTTTATATATAAGTTGCCTATGTATTGTATTAATACAAATAAATGGTCTGTTCTTACTCTCTTTCCAGATCTGGGCTTGAGTCGAGTCCTCAGTGTCTGATGGATCTGATACTGTATGATGATGGATTCACACCAGACTCGTGTTTTTTTTTTTTAACACATTGCTCTCTCAGTCTCGCGTCTCAGAGCTGATCAGAAGATCGGACATAAATGATTTAACCCTGTTTATAATTCAGGGTCCAGGAGAAATGTGTGTGTAGATGTAGTCATGTGATATAAATGACTTTATCCAGTATTATAAACACACATATAAATATAATAATCATCTTCATGTAGTCAGAAATCTAATGTTCATCATGAATATTATAATTAAAGTGATTGTCTTTAGTTTCATGTTGATGATTGTGTAGCTAACAAGAGAAGAGAAGTGGAATCTTAGTAGATGTTGAGAAAAACACTCACAGTATGATGCTTCCACCACCATGCTTCACTTTTGTATTTGTTTTGGGCAGTGGTGCCTGGTTTCCTCCAGATATAACGTTTAATCAGACCAAAGAATCTTGTTCCTCACAGTCTGAGAGTCCTTCAGGATAGCTTTCCTTCTAGCCACTCTGCCCTAAAGCCCAGATCGGTGGAGTGCTGCAGTGATGGTTTCTGAAATCACCTCACAGGATCTCCGGAAGCTCCGTCAGAGTCACCATTGGGTTCTTGTTCACTTCTCTAACTAAGGTCCTTCTCCCAGATTGGGTGTCCAGCTCTTAGAAGAGTCCTGGTTCTTCTTCCATTTAAGAATAATGGAGGCCAGTCATGTCCAATCAATAACCTCCCCCACAGCTGGACTCTAATCAAGGTGTAGAAACATCTCAGCAATGATCAAGAGAATTGAGAGGCACTTGAACTTGTTTTTAGTTGCTCTTTAAAGAATCATGGTTTTACTGAACAGGGGTTTCAGCTGTGGGTGTATCATATGATCATGTAGATTGGATTTATCTGTAAAAATTCTTTATGTGTCAAAAGAGTGGTGGGCGGGGAAAGTCTGCCTGCTGTTAATCATTCAAACATGTCATTTGATTACGACTAATCATCTATTTCAGTTCTGATTGCTGAACTTGTAACTCAATCATGCATCAATGTATAACTCATATGTGATTTCTGATCATTTCTGTACAACACACACCAATCAGTCTGACTTAATTAGTGATGTTGTGGCTGGATTCTGATTGGTCCGATAAAGATGATGATGATGTTTCTCTGTAACTGGTGTAGTTTTAACAATCTGATGACTGTAATTCCTGACAATCAGTCATCATGCTGATGACACGAGCAGCATGTAAAAGACCTGAACTGATTGTGTACTTTATAAGGCAAAGTATCTGTAGAAATTGCTGAAGCCTGGTCAGAACTTGATCTCTACACATTTTGGACTGATTTGAAGAGTTTAGACACCAGTTTCCATCCTGCGCTGAAGATGAGCAACACACTGGAGCAGAATAATGCTGGAGATGAGGTGAGGAGAATTCACTTTTATTTGTAGAGCGTTTTTAACAATGGATATGGTCTCAAAGCAGCTTTAGAGAGATAAAGAGGTTAAAAAGTTGCATATGAGAATATATGTTTCGTTTGTTCCTTATAATGATAAGTTTATCCCTAATGGGTGAACCAGTGGTGACTGTAATGAAGGAATATCTCCTTGAGATTTCATGAGAAAGAAACCTTGATAGGAACCAGACTCAGAAGACTGAAATACTTACTAAAGTTCTACAGATTTTAATACGATTTGATTGATGTTCTTTATCATATTCCTTACATTATTCACTGAATATTAGATATCATGATATTAGATTAAACTTTACATTTCTCATCTGTTTCTCAGATCTTCTCAAATCTGGTAAACAATATATTAAATATATCATTAAAAGTTCATCTGGAACACTTTTTGACTCTTCAGTATCTCATGCTGTAGATCAGAGAGAATGCATTTGGGTTTTTTTTGTCGCAATTTTGTTCCTTTTTGGATGTTCTTGTTGAACATCTCATCCTACATGTTATTACACTGTAAGCTGTTCTGCAAAGTCTTTCCACTATAACGGTATGGATTAATAATCATCCATCCACAAGAGCATCAATAGGATCAAACAATGAGGTTGGAGACGAGTCTCCAGTTTTTGAAGAATATCCAGGCTGTGTTCAGGAGTTCTTCTACTCCAGCCTTCACACTAAAAGCTAGATAAAGGAAAGGAGTCTGCAGTTTCAGTTTATCTCAGCTATATTGTGATGTGGTTTTGAGGTGGTCATGGTTCTGTGTTTGAGTGTCTTCACACCAGCAGATAAGTAAAAAAAGGGATGCGACTCCAGTTTCAGGTGGCATCACCTGAAGGTCGTGTATCAATTTTTTTTTAGTGGAGAGTGTGTGTTCACGACATGTTGAGGTTTTAATGGGGCAATGTATATAAATGCAGAGTGATTTAAAATTCAAAGAGACAAGATACATGACGTTCACGTTTCCATGGCAATCAGTCACTTACTTGTGACGTCATAATCACATGCCCTATAGTACTCGAGTCGCATCCGCGATCCATCATTCGGTTCCGATGAGCTCAAAGCGGCAACAAGTGCATCAGTCCTTTTTTACAAAAATGTCGAAGAGTGTAAGTTGCATATGGTATCAGAACTGCACAGTGTTTCGTAGCTCCCCTGTTGCTCCTGTTGAATAATGAGCAAGTTTTAAAGGATTTAAAGGATAATAATGAAAAATAGCTGCTTGGACAAACGTTCACTTTTTCTGTGTATTTTCCTTAAACTCTTTTATAACGTCTTTAGTTTTAATAAGTGTTTTATCAAAACCCTTTCAATAAGAATAAAGATAATGTTGAAGTAAGATTGTACAGCATGTGTAACTCTGTGTGTCACGGTATGTACACGGAGACACGAGGACACGAATATTAACATTAAAGATGTGATTTTAATAATAAGGAGCAGGTAAATCACACACACATACAACCGAGTAATGACGATACCCGACACTGAGTGAAGACAGTGGTGATGAGTATAAATAGAGTCCAGGTGAACAGACAGGTGAAACAAACATGGTGGATGACGGGGTGCAAAGGATGATGGGTAATGTAGTCCGGTGAATGAGGGGAGATCACAGGGGAGACGTTACAGTATGCTGATAGGAACTGATCTTTATTTTATGTGCTGCTCTTTCATTATTGCACTCATTCTACATTTTTATGTGTTTTCAAGAATAATCAAGATACAGACAGCCTAGGATTGTCAGAGCAGATTACACAAGAAACTTCACAGGTGAGAACAGATGTGGCTTTTAACACCTGGCTGCTATTTTATAATGTACAATCTATTTATACAAAGGTGTTTGTAGGATTATACATGGACCAATCATAACAAATTTAATTAGTAAAATATAGAAAAAAAATCTGTAACACATTAGTATGATAAACAACTGCACATTGGCTGTTTATTAGTAGGCGACTTATAAGCACATATTCATTCCTTATTCTTTATGACCATATTCCGCATCCCATAATAATCCTACCTAATACCTAAACTTAACTACAACCACTACGTTAAAAGCTCATTAGCAGTAAATTAAGAGTTTGAGGCGAAAGTTAATAGTGAATATGTTCCACATATTAAAGTGTTAAACAATTTAGGATACAAATTATTGGTTAATGTCCAGCAGTGTACTTCATTAGTTCTTTTCTTCTGTATGTCACTACTGACACAGTCCCGTCTAAACAGTGTTGCTGTGTGTCACATCCACAGTGACAAAATTGAGAATATAAATAGGGAAATGATTGCTCAGCTGTTAAATGGGAAGGAACGTCGCAGAAACACTTGGCAGTTTTAAGTAGCTTTATATATTGAGGTATATGTTCGCTTTAATACTGCGTAAAAAGCTACTACTTTTAAACAAACCAGACAGGAAGCTTAAAAGAAGTGACACTAAATGTGTATTTCATCTGATTGTATAATTGATATCGGGTCTTGACATGTTTGTCAGTTGAGTTCAATACATATTTTCTTAGTTTGTTTTGAATGACTTGTTTTATTCCTGAAACATGGACTGTAGAAGAGAACAAAATGACGTTTTATTTCAATGCGCAAGTCTCCATTACTGTGTGTCATGTACTGTGCATGCACAAAATACAATTTAAAATATGTAAATAATTTACTCTTAGTACCATTATAAGCACATCTTTGTACTTTATACTCAAAAAGGTACCCATTACTACCTTAGAGTACCAATGTGTACCTTAATGTACAACTATAAAGTTTTGGGGTAAATAAGGTACAAAGATGTTCTTTTAAGGGTCCTGTCCCAGTAGCAACACAAGGGTTAACTAAAACAAAACACACAGGTAACACTAGACATTTCATCCTCCCACTTTTAAAATGATGGCTGTCGTGTAGTAATTCCTCCTGTCCAACCTTCACACCAGTAGTGAGTAACTGAGATGGAGGAAGTGGAATCTCAGTGGTTAATCTGTTGGACTTCTGATCAGAAGGTTGTGAGTTCAAATCCCAGCATTAATAACAATGCAAGGTTTCTGGTTGATCTCAATTTATGACCTAATGATTTCTCAGTGTATGTTTTTTTTCCTTTACACTATCAGTAGGTGCTTTTACTTCCACTGACGTTTTGATGAATGAATATACACGGTTTGATGGTCAGGTGGGTTTTCGTTTTCCGGATTATTTAATTTTGTTTGTGGAGATTCCGAGAGACAGGAAACAGAAGTGGAATTCTCAGACGTCAGATCTCACTACAAAGGAAACACGTCATACGTGACGTGGGCGGGGCGGGTTCGCTGGTAGAAAAGGAAGCAGGGTTGTGAGTTCTTTTCCGGTTTTTGAGCTGAGACTCTTGTCTGGAGAACTCGACATCGCTGGGAGGGTGAGAGAGCATTTCTACTTTCTTTTTAATTTCCACTGAATGAATGGGTCAAGATTTTTCTTTACCCTGGTCTCATCACCCACCAGGAGGTCTTGTGTTCTCTCTCTCTCTCTCTCTCTCTCTCTCTCTCTCTCTCTCTCTCTCTCTCTCTCACTCTCTCACTGTGTCTCTCGGGTTTCTCTTTGTGTCTCAATGAAGGCGTTCAGCCCTTTATTTATTATTTACTACCATTTCCTACATGAAGATCGCAGCAATTACAAGCTCACTGTTAATATTTAATATTGATGGTTCAGGAGATCTTAGAAAAGCAGAAGGTTTTCGAGAAGAAACCCTCTGTAGATCACTGACAGATGCTCTATTATTAAATACCCGGCGAGTCTGCTGACATTCGCTTTTGTCTTTTACTGCATTTATTATCCGTGCATTTAAATCTATTTTTATTGTTTAGAATAGTAAATAATTTATTTTAACATATGCACTGATTTTAATTATTATTAAATTTTTTCTGAATGCTATACTTTATACTATCGAGCTAGCGCAGTGCTAGCATGCGATTGGAGGATTGGGCAACGTTCAGCCAATCAGAGCTGAGAGAGGGCGGGCTCTAGCTGCTATATATTATAGATATCAAAAGGGTGTGTTGATTCAGGACATTTACGGTTTTTAAGCCACGGTTCGGTTGAATGTCGGTACGGTAGGAGGGGAAGAAATGCAAAAACTCACAACTGCTTGTCGAATTTATGTTGATAGTTTATTATATTAACTTTTGTGAACATCAATAGTTTACATTTCAAAACAATTTTAATTAAAATGCACGTTTGGTTGAATATTTAAATAATATTTTATTAGTTGATACAGATAAAATGTATGAAAATTAAATAAATATTTTATTAAAGAATTAAAGAATAAATCGGTGTTAAATACTATTTTGTATTTTGTAAATTTTTTATTATAGCGATTAAACTGGCATAAGTTAAATTTGTTTAAATAAAAAATATAATCGTTTACATTTGTTAAACCAACTTTGGGTAATATACATGTGTGTCTGTATTTTTTGTGTGTAGAATTTTCAAAGAACAGGTTTATTTATCCACCTTTGACAATAATAATAATAATAATAATAGTAATATTTATAATAGTCCCTGTGAGTTTTGCGGGGTCCAGGCACCGAAAATCCCTAAACACAATCGCAATATCAGTGAATGGTTCTTGTAATGTTGTGTATCTATAACAAAAGAGAGCATGGATGATAATACCATCCAAGATCCATGATGATTGCTTAATCCTAATCCTGTCAATCGCCTGCTGAAATCTGATTGGCTGCTGGTGGCCGTGTGGGCAGTCTCAGGAACCCATTCATCATCATCATAATCATAATCATCAGTGCAAGTACTGTGTCTCTCAGGTTTCTGTTGTTCAAATTGAATCCTGTGATTACCTGTGTTTCACTGAGTTCCATTCAAGTTCTGGACTTGAGGAACTGGTTGAAGAAACTGAAGTTCATGCTGGGGGAGAAATGTGATGCCTGTAAAAATCCTAGGGTTAGCAGATAAATGTAGGATTCTTATACTCCTGAAACTTTGAGCAATGAAGCAGGTAAAATTTTCAGTGTATGATGTAGTGTTCATGAGAATGGGTGCTTTGGAAGCAATAATCAGGGTGACCATTTTGTTTTTTTTTGAGTAGTATACTGAAGTTCTTCTACAGTTTGTTTTTTTATGAAATGAGATTGGTGTTTGTACTTTTTTTTTAAAAATCCCCATGAAAGCAATGGGGTTCTTTTGGTGCTTGGACCCTTAATGAGAAGAAAAACCTTTTGATGTCTTTAGGTTCTTTGGTGCTCGGACCCCTGATGTTGATTTTCCTGATCACTGATTTGTCTTTTTTTATTTCACAGAAAATGTCCTGTTGGCTAAAGAATGAGACACTGGTGCTGGCTAAAGACTACATCGACTTCTGCACTGGGAACCAGCGGACTCCTCCCAGCGAGTCGGCCGAGGTCATGCGGCGTCTGGCGAAAGAGCTGGAGCACCAGTACAGCACCAAGTTCCTGTCCATGTCTCATAGTTTCGTGTCGAGTTGCGGCTCGAACCTCGAGCTGAGCTCGTGCCTGCGCAGCATCATGAACTTGCTGGTGGAGGACGGAAAGCTGAACTGGGGACGCATCGTCTCCCTGTTCGCCTTCACGGGCGTCGTCGCCACCGAGATGTTCTCCAGAGAAGACGGAGCGGAGAGCTGCAGGAAGCTCGCCGAGACCATCGCCGATTACCTGGGAGGAGAGAAGATCGACTGGCTGCAGGAGAATGGAGGATGGGTAAGGAAGACCTCATCACCATGCGTGCATCGGGTTGTAGGCGGGAGTGCAGGGGAGGGAGGGGGTGGGGCGGGGAAATACCGTGATTCCTTACAGTCACTGTTATTATTCTGTTGTGATGACATCATGCTTTGATGTGGGGAGATCGTGTCATGATGATGAGCAGCCTGTGAGCCTCGTATTGGTTTCTTTGCATGGTTTTTTAGATGTTCCCCTCGGGGGAGCAGATCAGGGAATGGTGATGGGCATCACTTAGTACCGTGTTAAAACGTGAATATAAATTTACTGACCAATTAAGTATGGTGGTGATGTGTAACCATGGCAACACACTTTTTTTGTTGTTGTTGTTGTTGTTTAGGGGACAGTGAGGTAAAGGCAACAATCGTTTTACTGAATTATAGCGTTACAGAAAGGTGTGTGTGTGTGTGTGTGTGTGTGTGTGTGTGTGTGTGTGTGTGTGTGTGTGTGTGTGTGTGTGTGTGTGTGTGTGTGTGTGTGTGTGTGTGTGTGTGTGTGTGTGTGTGTTGCATATATATATATACACACACACACACACACGAAGTGAGTAAAAGTGTGTGTGAAGCATCGTCTCGGGGACTAATAAAACTCATTCTGTGGCTGCTTTACTGGAACCAGACGCTTCAGACTGTGTTCAAGTTCAAGCTTGTTGTCTTGTTGTTCTTATTCCTCCTCCTCCTCCTCTTACTCATCCTCCTGCCATTCTACCTATTTTTCTTCCTCTTCCATCCCCTCCTCCTCATCTCTTTCCCCTCCTGCTGTTTTTCCTCGTCTTCCTCCTCAGGGTAGGAGAAGGTTGGTAGGTTGATGTTCTCCTGTGGTGTTTGGCTCTGTAGATGTTGGAAGTGATGGAAGCAGAGACGGCTTCAGTAATGTAAAAGCTCTGGCTGCTCTTTCGTTCTCCTCCTAACCAAAGAGAGACTGGAGACAGGACTGATGTGTATCTCCTCCATGTGATTAGAGAGAGATGAGGGCGATATCTCAGGCGTGGTTCAGGTCTGGAGTCGGTGTGATCAGAGACGTGCACGCACACATGGGTGGGTGTGTGTGTGTGGTCGCCATGGTAATGGAAATACACCCTAGTGGTCCTACGTGCCCTCATTCTGCCGGTTGTCATGATGACGCCACTCTGTTTTCCTCGCTTCCTTACAGCACGGGTTTTTACACGTAAAGTTACAGACTTCTTTAAAAGGTCACCGCTACACTTCTTCCCTCATGAGTTTCGGGTTTCTGTTCCCGTTGACATTTGGTGAACTTCCCCTCGTGGACTTCATCTGACACGGTGTTTAAACACCTTCCAAAACATTGTGATAAATAGATAAACAAATATTTTGACACGCGCATCAGAAAACGGGATGACGAGTAAACCGTACGTGAATCAGTTCACAGCTCAGCATACACGTATGTACACGTTAGGCCCCGCCCACAAACGCTATAGAAAGCAAACTAGGATGTGAATCTGGAAAAATACAGTTTTTCTTTCTTTTTTTAAACATGAAATAAGCCCTGAAACCCCCCCCCCCCCCCCTATTTTCTGGTTTGTTGTTGAGTTTTAGTCCTTTCATTCAGTTTTCTTGAGTGCGCACACACACACACACACACACACACACACACACACACACACACACACACATGCACCCCAGGCCCAGCTGCTCCAGCTTTTTAGTGTATTGTGTTCACACACTATTGATCTCGCGCTTCACAGACTCCAAAACATTTTCCTCAGAAATGACTGAGTGAGAAAAACAGCAAAATATCCACCACCTGCCCTGTTTCTCTGAGCACTACAGCAGGTGGCTTCACACACACACACACACACATACACACACACACACACACACACACACACACACACACACACAGTCTGTTATTTATGAAATAAGCTGTGAATTTGATATACACTTTTTTTTAATTAACCTCTCGAAGTCTCTGGAAAGACCTGAGCAGAGGACAGACGTGGCGGATGTGGTGATCCGAGCGTTTATAGCTGCTATAACGTACTCTAGAATGGGATCTCCGGTCGTGTTCACACTGTTTTACTTTAAGAGTGTGGCTTTTCTCTCTGTTCTTCGGCCTTCCGTCCACACTGAGGCGCCATTTTCAGTCAACGAAAAGTAGCTTTTTGAAAACGTTGTGTAGACGCAGCCAAGATAGTCTGTAACTCTAAATGGATAAAAGTGTCACTTCGGGGGTCTATTTGAATCAAAATATGATGAGTAAGATCTTATAAATGAGCACTGTATGTATTTATGGAGCATCTGCTGACCCTGTGTGTGTGTGTTCCTCATACAGGACGGGTTCTGTAAGTTCTTCCGCAGCACTGGTCACGTCAGTCACGAGTCGTCCATGAAGACCGCGTTGTTCGCGGCGGCGGGAGTCGGCTTGGCGGGACTGACCTTCCTCCTCGCACGCTGAAGACCGATCTGTCTCTTTTTTTTTTTCTTTTTTTTTTCTTTCCCTCACTTATTCTCTCATTCTCACACGTCATCCTTCCTTTAATTCCTGATGGATCTTTGAGTTGGACCTTTGAACGAGAGAACGCTACAAACCCTCACACGAGATCTTCATTACACAATGTTCACCTGAGACACCGGAGTTCAAGCCAAGAAACATCTTCATCTCCTTCTTCTTCTTGGAGTTCAGATATTTGTGTGTAAATGTGTGTGTAGGACATGGTGCAGTTCTATTTTTGTGCAGAACTTCCTGGTGATGTTCTCATTCAGGTTTAATTTCACATTTTATTTTGATGATCTGCAGGAGAGTCCTGATGCTGTACTGTACACCCAGTGTGTGTTTACATATTGTTTCATTCCTATTTTATTTTTTATTTTTTTTTGGAGACAATTCCTTTAAGGTGCTAGCTCTCGTTCCTGTGGTTTCGTTTTTTTTGTCCATCAATAAGGAAACCGGATGTAAATTAATATTTATTTCCACACCAAGATCAAAACGAATTTTAGGCCTTTTTCTCTTCTTAAATTAAAAAACTAAATTGTATTTTTGAATTGTTTTATTTATTTAACTTCTTATTAAAAAAGTTTATAAAGTTTATAAACCTCCTGATTCTTTTGTGAACTGTTTCTGAAGCTCCCGTCTCGCCGTAACCTTTTCAAGTCTGATCTGAAATTCTGCTGAAGATCAGACCACAACCAAACCCACGAGTTGTGAACAAAACCCGGTGAACTTCAGAGTGAGACGCTGCAGTTTCAGAAATTAATGATTTCATCTGATTCATCTCAAATATTTTATTTATTTTTTTTCTCATTTTAAATCTTTATTTTTTTTTTATGAAAAACTACTTTGAGAAATGAAAAAATCTTTGATTAAATAAAAATATCTAATTAAAATAAATGAATTTGTGACCAACATAATTATTTATTTATTGGGATATTTTATCTACAAGTATACATACAGTACAAACATTAAAACTCTAAAATATATTTATTTTTATTACATTTATTTAAATGTAATTATTTATTTATTTTTATTTGAGGTAATGGAGGTTGTTTTATGAACATCTCTTTCCATATTTAGTCTCCATTTGCTCCACCTTTCTGAGATGATGTTCCACTAGATTTTGTAGAGATTTATTCCATAGGGTTTAGAGCTCTATAGCAGGAGGTCTTCCACTCCAACTCATGTAAAGAAGATCTTCATGGACCTGGAACAGGGTTTGGATCTCCTAGTTCAAGAGAAAGGAAAATCTCTTCCTACAGCATCCAAAGGGGTCTGATACAACTTTGTGGTAACAGTTTGGAGACCTTTGACCTCCTGTACAGGTGATCCCCATCCCTACATGAAAAGCTTCACACTGAACGCTATGAAACGGCTAAAGCCGGATTGGTT
>NC_139583.1:1614107-1619107 GCF_946808225.1 Silurus aristotelis | reverse complement strand
ATGGGTTGGAGGTGTGTTGAAGATCTCCTGCTATAACTCCAACCCTGAGTTATTATTTGTAACTGCACCCTGGAACCTCCTCATCTCAGTACCTGATTCTTCTAATACCCTTGTAGCTGAAGTTGCCACAAAATCTCCACAAAAACATCCAGTGGAACATCTTCACAGAACAGTGGAGCTTGTTATAAGAGAAAACGGACACAAACTTATGGTCATGTAGTGTATGAAGGATTCTTACAAATCTGATAGACATCATTGGCATTTTTCTTCAGGAGATCTTGCATTTGGTGGCAGCAAAAAAAGTTAATCCAGGGTGTAGTAAAAGAACCAGAATGGCTGGAGAAGTGATTTTGTGTATTTAGAAGAATCACCATGTATGAGCAGGAAGGTGGATCAACCTATACAGACTGAAACTCACACACACACACACACACACACACACACACACACATGAAACATTCCCCTGAAAACACAGCTGATCCCACAGTTGCCATCACGTTGCCACCAGGTTAGACCACTGCAATGGAAACTGGCTTTGAGAACATCTCTGTGAGATTGTGACATAGTGCTGAGTCCTTGCATCAGGTTCACGCAGGAGTGCGATCTCAGGAGGGTTTAGGATGCTCACTAGTCCCAGGCAGAGGGCGGAGCTGTCAGAGGTCTTCCCGGTGGACAATGGAGTTGGCTCCAGGAGATTTCAGGAAGGTTGTTTGTGTGCAGGCACCAGGTAGGATCATTGAGACTTGAAATGCTCCAGAGGAAACTTCCTACTAACTCCATTGCACTGGGAATGGCAGATATCCAGTCGTGTGATAAAGAAAGTACGCTTGCTTTGAATTCTACGGATTTATGTATCAGGACAAAATGAAAATGATCTGCTCCTTATCAGGTCTCAGAATACAACCTCAGATGAAAAGTGGGAAGCAGTAGCTCAGTGGAGAAGATGTTGGACTTCTGATCATCAGGTCATGTGTTTAAATCCCTGCACCACCACCAAGCTTCCACTGCAATCACCACAGTGGCCAAGGAGTGGACGTTCCAGCAATTCACTCTGAGACCAGACCTTGGAATGCTCAGATCAACTCGAGGTTTTCTTAAATAAAGATATAATTTTACTGAGGTCCTCAAAAGAAAACTTAAGAATTTTAAATGAAATACAATCAAATAAGTGAATGAATTTAAGCAATATTTTAATTTTTACTGTATTAATTCTGCCCATTAATGACAGAGGCAAAGTTCATCCACTGCTGGAGATCCAATTTTTAATTTGGTTCAGTATTTTAATGTAGTTTTCTTGATATATTTTATCAAAAGAGCTACGAATATTAAATCCCAAATACTTAAATCCAATCCTTTTTATCGACCCAGACAGAGTTCTGGAGATAAACATCAATGTGGTTGTTCATAAAAGTAATAAACTCTGAAACTTTTAATAGGTAAAACCTGAATCTCCATCTTGAAGAAACCAATATCATCTTTATAGGATTGTGGTCAGAGAGAGCAGAGGCTAAATAGGAGCAAGCTGTGATTCTAGATCTGGATTTCAAAAACATCAATTCTTGAGTAGGTTTAATGGACAGCAGAGTAAAATGAAATCTTTTAGACCTTATTCTTTCATTCCTTGTTTACAGGCTCCTGCTGATTTAATCAGTGAAAGTGATTCGGGTGAAGAAACGATCCACTGATGGATTGAAAACCAAATTGAAGTTACCAACCGTCAGTTGTGGCGAGCTTCATAGCTAGATTACAGAAAAAAGTCAGATGATCTGTGTTTGGGCCGTACAGAGATACCAGAGTTCTTTTAAGTTTCTAACACACTCTATAAGGATAAATCTACCACACATCTTTTTTAATGGAGTTGAATTTCAATCTCAGGTTCTTGGTAATAAGCAATGCTACGCCTCTCACACTGGACCAAAATGTGGAATAAAATCAGGCTCCTTGAATAAATGCAATATCAGTGGAGTGTCTCTTTAAATATGTTCAAACTTTCTCTTAATTTGGGAATTAATTCTTAATATTTTGTGAAATACAGTTTAACTGACCTGCCATTTATAATATCGTATTTTTCGGACTATAAGCCGCTACTTTTTCCCCACACTTTGAACTCCGCGGCTTAAACAACGAAGCGGCTAATTTATGGAGTTTTCCGGTTTCACAAACTTCAAGCCTAAAAACTGAACCCCATAACATTAGACCAATGAAATTGCGGAACGGGTTCAGATGAACCAATGAGACTCTTTATATTAAATCAGATGCGCTCCCACTGAATCGGGCCGCACCACATCATAAATATGGATGATGTTCCTCTGACCTTTGACCTGCCTGAGTGGTCATGTTTTCTATATATTTACAAAATAATGAAAAGGGAAAAAAAACGGCTTCTGGACATTAGTTGTGATATTACAAATTGCTAAGTTTGGTTAAATAACGCAAAAACGAAACAAAAACTAAATTAAGAAAAATGAACAAACAACAAGAAAACAGACAAAACTAACAAAAAAAGGAGGAGAGGTCCAGTGATAGTCGCTGAACAGAGCTCACAGGGTGGATATAAAAACTCTGAACTGAGTAGCCTCAACAGTTACTAAGAAATTTCCAAACTCCATAACAGAACGATGTTACAACATGAACTGCACAAAGAATTGCTAAATAAATAATGTACTAATATGTGTGTTAATATGTGACTTGAGCGACCACATCGCTGAGCGTGGGAAATAAATTCAGAACGCAGGAAGAGGAACGCTGTTAAATTGTACTACTTTACCGTCTCATGATGCATTGAGTCAATCCTAAAGTTCGGTAAAAGCTGATGGCGTAGGGACAAGAAAAACTCTTCAGTAGATCTTCTCCAACTCGATGAGAAATGCTTCGACTTCAGAGAACAGTTTAAACTCGTAGCTTGGTAACGATAAGCATATTCAATGTTTTTCTCCCGAAGTTTCTTTTTCACGTCATAAATCCTGCGGTGATTCTCGATGCTACAATCTGTGTAGCAGGACATTCGCTTATCATCCAGGTGTAATGCTCCTTTCTCTCTGGATTACCGCAGAACCTTGTCGTTTTCCTTACTTTAAGAATTTCCCAGTGATGGGTCTGGTCCGGTTCGAGGGTCTTCCGGGGCCGTGAGTTCTTTTCAGAGTAACCAGAGATTCAAATGTTCCAAATATCCGACCATGTTCTTGCCCTCAGATTTCTCTGGAATGTTTCTGATCTTTATATTTGACCTCCTGCTCCGGTTTTCAAGATCATCTGATTTGTCTTTCAAAAAGGCGAAATCTCTTTTTTATTTTTTCGATCCGCGTTCAGGTTTCGCTCGTGTTCTCCTCGTTAGCACCTGCTCTAATCTGCACCTCGTCAAGCTGCTCAGATGAGGTCGAGAGCGAGAGCGAGAGCGAGATTGTGGTCAGAGAAGTCTGGATGTCAGTTCATCGTTAAGATCACGGATCGCTTTCATGAGAGATTTAAGAGTCAGTTTTTCTTGGTCGGCCTCCATCTTTGCTATGAAGAAGATTTCACGTGTGGTGTAAAATAGTTATTTGATGATCCTGACACTTTCATCTGCTCAATTTCTAACAGATTACAAAAAATATGAATTTTAGTGAAATGGAAGCAAATAATGAGGCCCACCGGAGCTCACTGACACGTGTCCACCTTCAGAGACTGCATCACGTGACTCCATCCAAAAGAACCTTTGAGTAAAGGTGTTCCTGCTCGGAATCAAGTGCTGAAACAAGGTTTTTCTTTGGGGGTTTTTGTAAATTCCTCTGCACTTCCCCTGTACAAAACCTCTGGAGCGCTTACATCACAGTTAGTTTAGGAACATCTGGAGATCCTACATGAGGAACTGAAGTCTATGGATGGTGATGAAGATGGAGAGAAAGAGAGATGGTGAGGGAGAGGTATGAAGTGAACCTTCTCAGCCAAAGAGAATGAACAAAGAGAACCTGCGTAATGTATAAAAAGCGTCACAACGAGAAGACGTCATGACCAGTAACAGACTTTCACTATGAGAACTTCAGACACAGAGAACCTCTTGATTTTTCAAATATCTTCTATTTGACAGAAATTAAGCCTAAAACAGAAGGTCTCAACGTGGGCTTCTGGCAAACACACACACACACACACACACACACACACACACACACACACACAAACACACACACACACACACACACACACACAAACACACACACACACACACACACACACACACACACACACAAACACACACACACACACACACACACACACACAAACACACACACACACACACACACACACACAAACACACACACACACAAACACACACACACACACACACACACACACACACACAAACACACACACACACACACACACACACACACACAAACACACACACACACACACACACACACACACACACACACACACACACACACACACACACACAAACACACACACACACACACACACAAACACACACACACACACACACACACACACACACACACACACACACACACACACACACTGGTTATTATCGTTCTCTCAGATCTGATGAGATCACAGGGACAGACGCTACACTGAAGTCACTGATGAGATGTTCGAGTCCAGGCTCGTTTCCAGCGTCTCCTTCCTGCTCGCTTCCCAGAATCATGTGCAGAATCATTCCTCATGTCAGCAAAATCCGGAAAAATAAAATGCTGAACTTTTCTTTACAACCTTCTTACAAGACACACACACACACATACACACACACACACACACACACACACGGGTCTCAGTGCTGAATGCTGACCCAAGGTGAAATGTAAAAGCTCTGGAAATTCCCTCTGATCACATGTTTTCCCCCTAAACCACACATCAGACTGGGCCTGTGATGGAGATTTGAAGTGGGCGGGGCTTAGTGAGTAACACTCAATCAATTTATGCCTTAAACAGGTTTCAGAAAAGCAATAAAACAGAGAGATGTGCATCTCCATTACCGAGGCGGATGTGATTCAGTGTTTATTATT
>NC_139583.1:1604107-1606607 GCF_946808225.1 Silurus aristotelis | reverse complement strand
GTCCTCTTCGTGGATCACAGGAATCGACTCCAGGATCAGCTGCATCTGCTCCAACTCATGAGCACCTACACACACACACACACACACACACACACACAGTCAAATCTCCACAGATTGCAAAAAAGGATAAAACAGGAAATCTCAGACACCAGTGTAAATGTTATGCTAATTACATGTTAATGATATACATATATTCTGGGGTGAGGCCGCCCTTAAAAGGAAGTTGAACTGAGTTCAGTGTGATATTAACGCTGCAGGTCAGGTTCAGTAGTGCTGAAGAGAGGGTACTGAAGCGCCATACAGAATTCTATGAGGTAATAAAGTAATGAAAGGAGGTTCTGACCTGCGAAGAGTGTTTTTCCCGTCAGCATCTCGGCGAAGATGCAGCCGGCTGCCCACATGTCGATGGCTTTAGTGTAGTTATTGGGGGAGAGGAGGAGACGAGGGGAACGGTACCATTTAGTGACCAGGCCTTCTGATAGGTATCCCTGGGGGGGGAGAGAGAGAGAGAGAGAGAGAGAGAGAGAGAGAGAGAGAGAGAGAGAGAGAGAGAGAGAGAGAGAGAGAGAGGTTCAGTTCAAAGTCAGAGTTTGGGGTAAGCTTTCTTCCATTTAATTGTTGCAAAATTGCTCACACACAGTACAAATACATTTCAAATATAAATGTAATTTATGTGAACACACACCAGTATAGAAAACTCTACATTATTTTGTTTGCAGGATTCAAGAAATTATGTGTTACACGTTATGGAGGAATTCAGTGCATGTACGGGGTGTGGCCTCAGAAGTGTGCAGTAGTCGTGCAGTAAGTGTGGAGTAGGTAGGCAGTTAGTGTGCAGTAAGTGTGGCGTAAGTGTGCAGTAGGCGTGCAGTAAGCGGGCAGTAGGCGGGCAGTAAGCGGGCAGTAAGCGTGCAGTAAGCATGCAGTAAGCGTGCAGTAGGTGGGCAGTAGGTGGGCAGTAAGCATGCAGTAAGTGGGCAGTAAGCATGCAGTAGGTGGGCAGTAAGTGTGCAGTAGGTGGGCAGTAAGCGTGCAGTAGGTGGGCAGTAAGTGTGCAGTAAGCATGCAGTAGGTGGGCAGTAGGCGGGCAGTAAGCGGGCAGTAGGCGGGCAGTAAGCGTGCAGTAAGCGGGCAGTAAGCGTGCAGTAAGCGGGCAGTAAGCGTGCAGTAGGTGGGCAGTAAGCATGCAGTAAGTGGGCAGTAAGCATGCAGTAGGTGGGCAGTAAGTGTGCAGTAGGTGGGCAGTAAGCGTGCAGTAGGTGGGCAGTAAGCGTGCAGTAGGTGGGCAGTAAGCGTGCAGTAGGTGGGCAGTAAGTGGGCAGTAAGCATGCAGTAAGTGGGCAGTAAGCGTGCAGTAGGTGGGCAGTAAGCGTGCAGTAGGTGGGCAGTAAGCGTGCAGTAAGTGGGCAGTAAGCGTGCAGTAGGTGGGCAGTAAGCGTGCAGTAGGTGGGCAGTAAGTGTGCAGTAGGTGGGCAGTAAGCGTGCAGTAGGTGGGCAGTAAGCGTGCAGTAAGCATGCAGTAGGTGGGCAGTAGGCGGGCAGTAAGCGGGCAGTAGGCGGGCAGTAAGCGTGCAGTAAGCGGGCAGTAAGCGTGCAGTAGGTGGGCAGTAAGCATGCAGTAAGTGGGCAGTAAGCATGCAGTAGGTGGGCAGTAAGTGTGCAGTAGGTGGGCAGTAAGCGTGCAGTAGGTGGGCAGTAAGCGTGCAGTAGGTGGGCAGTAAGCGTGCAGTAGGTGGGCAGTAAGTGGGCAGTAAGCATGCAGTAAGTGGGCAGTAAGCGTGCAGTAGGTGGGCAGTAAGCGTGCAGTAGGTGGGCAGTAAGCGTGCAGTAAGTGGGCAGTAAGCGTGCAGTAAGTGGGCAGTAAGCGTGCAGTAGGTGGGCAGTAAGCGTGCAGTAGGTGGGCAGTAAGCGTGCAGTAGGTGGGCAGTAAGCGTGCAGTAGGTGGGCAGTAAGCGTGCAGTAAGCGTGCAGTAAGCATGCAGTAGGTGGGCAGTAAGTGGGCAGTAGGCGGGCAGTAAGTGGGCAGTAGGTGGGCAGTCTAAATCTGGTTGTTTTAAACAAGATGATTCTGCGAGATACTTTAAGTTCCCTGTTATTGGCTAATCTGCAATTTGATAAATTTCCAGTTCAAATCAAATTAAACTTTTATTTGTCACATACACATTCATACAGAGTACAACATGCATTTATTCCCTTAAAAAATTACAAATTTCCAGTCTTAAAAGTACAGGGAATTTTGTAACTGTAATCAGGAAGTGTTTTTACGTACACACACACACACACACACACACACACACACACACACAACGTAGTATAACTATTTCAGTGTTTAATGTAACAGGTTGAGCATGTTTGTGCAACACACACACACACACACACACACATCAGTGAGAGTGAATCATCGTGTTATGGACAGAGTGACTCACCACCACCACCACACACACACACTCATCACTTCATTTACTGATAGCTGTGTACCTACACACTCCTCTATTCATCA
>NC_139583.1:1579036-1586536 GCF_946808225.1 Silurus aristotelis | reverse complement strand
CACATCCATATTCCATGTCCTTCACCCTGACCATCACATCCATATTCCATGTGCTTCACCCTGACCATCACACCCATATTCCATGTGCTTCACCCTGACCATCACACCCATATTGTATATCGTACTGTAAATGGTCACATTGTAAACTATCGTTTGTTTTCCAACAGGACAGTGACCCTAAACACATCTGGTAAATCCATTTATGTAAGAACTTTTTATTTGTTAAAGAAGTTCATCAGATGACCCTATTTTCCACAATCACACAATCTAAATCCAGGTGAGATGGTTTGGGATGAGTTGAACCAGAGAGTGAAGGAAAAGCAGACAACAAGCACTCAACATGACCTCATGAGACTGACCGAGAGAAAGTGTGTGTGCAAGGTTTCATCAAAGCAAAAGGTGGATCATCTGAAGAATTAAAAATATAAAACATATTCTAAGTTATTTAACATGTAATGTGCTCAGTATTAATGTCAAAAACAATAACAAAAGAAAAAGTACTGAAAGAGACGACGTGTCCAAACTGTTCACTGCTACTGTGTGTGTTTATATTTACATCTTTATCTGAATGTATCTATCTATCTATCTATCTATCTATCTATCTATCTATCTATCTATCTATCTATCTATCTATCTATCTATCTATCTATCTATCTATCTATCTATCTATCTATCTATCTATCTATCTAACTGTTAATAATGTTGTGATTTATTTCTTGTATAATTTGCACAAAAACACACAATTTGCCTGCATTTTAAATCCCCAGGAAAACCGTAATGTACAGAAACAATGTACAGAAAGAGAGAAACCCCGGAGTGATGTGATGTGATGAGGTGAATATCGATGCTTCTGCTAGAGATGATGTATGTGGAGGTTAATGCTCGATGGGTCACAACTGTTTTAGCAGCAAAAGAGGACCAACACAATACTGGTGCTCATAATGTTATGCCTAATTAGTGTGTGTGTATATATATATAAAATACATTTTTATTATTATTATTATTAGTATTATTACTATTACTATTATTATTATTATTATTATTATTACTAATATCATTATTATTACTATTACTATTACTATTATTATTATTATTATAATTACTATTTCTATTATTATTATTATTATTATCATCATAATTATAATTATAATTATTATTATTATTATGATAAACTTTGCCATCTGATCGTAGGAGTAATTTTAAGTCTTTTTATTGGTTATTCCGCCTGTCAATCAACATGTACTCTCAGCTCCTTGGCCCCGCCCCGTGCTAGAGGAGAGGAACGCGCTCGTCACCAGTACGCTTGTGTGTGGTTTGTGCGCATGCGCAGGGACTGAATTGGCTGGAGTTGGAGCTAACAGGAAGAAACCGAAGCAGGAGGAGGAGAGAAGCGGTGCTGGGGGAAAAGAGCTCCGAGATTACGGTGAGCAAAGATAACTTTATCCCGGATTTTAATAACAGTTTACAGAGGTGTGTGTGGATTAAAGGACGTTAAATCCACGGGGAGAGTGATGACGGATTAGCAGGCTAGCATGGGGCGGGAGGAGCTCGAGCTCCAGCTCCCTCACGGTCCGGTCTTTTTTTTTTTTTTTTTTTTTTTTTTTTACTCTTTTTCTACTTTATTATAAAGTTTTAAGGAAAGATGTGGAATAATGAGCGGATCGGTGGTTAATATCCGTGCTGTTTATCTGACTGACACACACACACACACACACACACACACACACATGTCAGCGTTAACTTTATATCTCAGTTTAATTCCTAAAACATTCACACAACACACTTTATACGTGTTAAGACCGGATGCTGTGATGTGATTCGGTCGCTGATATTTAATGATGTTTTTATCGTAATACCGTGTTTCATTCAACTTCATTATGAAGGGCTGGCGGCCGTGTCCCGAATCTTTCCTCACTGCCTAGATAAGGGCCCTCTGTAGGGTGTAAGAGCAGCGCGGAATCCACGGTGTAGTACGCAGTGTAGGTGTGTTCACTACGCAGGCCGTTTGGGTGGCGACCGTTATTTTTCTCTCTACAGTTTGAAGTTTCTGTGCTCGCGCCCGCCTGGGATTCATTTCATATGACTGACGGGTTCAGGCGGGGGGCGTGGTTTCATATCTCTCTCTCTCTCTCTCTCTCTCTCTCTCTCTCTCTCTCTCTCTCTCTCTCTCTCTGTTCTTAAAATCACACACATCCATTAGTGTAAGAGAGAGAGAGAGAGAGAGAGAGAGAGAGAGAGAGAGAGAGAGAGAGAGAGTGTGTGTGTGTGTGTGTGTGTGTGTGTGTGTGTGTGTGTGTGTGTGTGTGGTCTTTAACAGGGTGTGGTTTTTCTCCTTGGGTTCACTGTGTTTACTCCGTAGCTGGAGGGAGCTTCTGATTACTGAGATTGTGTGTGTGTGTGTGTGTGTGTGTGTGTGTGTGTGTGTGTGTGTGTGTGTGTGTCCTGTGCTACATAATTGTGCATATGCTCTATAATTGTGTGTGTGTTCTGAGCTACATAAGTGTGTGTCCTAAAATACACAATTGTATGTATGTCTGTCCTTCCTGTGCTACACAAGTGTGTGTGTGTGTGTGTGTGTGTGTTGTTCAGTATGTGAGAAATGCTTTGTGTATGTCCTGTGCTATAAGTTGTGTGTGATACTGCAGCTTTATGGTTGTTGGGTTTTTGTCCATGCTACAGAAGTGTATTTGTCTATTGTTTAGCCTGTGTGTGCGTGTGTGTGCGTGTGTGTGCGTGTGTGTGTGTGTGTGTCGCTACAGCTGGATGGTTGCTGCTGATTTTTGTCCAAACCCAGAGTCACGTGACCTCTCTCTCTCTCTCTCTCTCTCTCTCTCTCTCACACACTCACACACACACACACACACACACACACACACGGCGGTTTGTAAATGGTTTGTGTAAATGTTGTATAGTTGTCGTGACTGCGAGTCATAAACAGTTTTAGTTTTTAAAATAATGTCACATCCTCACTTTCAGTATGATTTCCAGGTGTGGACTCATCCCTGTCCTGCTCTCGCCCGTCTGACACACACACACACACACACACACACACACACACACACACACACACACACACACACATTTTTGTATTGAGCTGGAGTTTGAAGTGTTTTATTTTCAGAATCAGCTTCATCTTCAGCATCTCCTTCCATCACTGAGCAGACCTGCAGTGTCTGTGTACACATTCAGACACCACACATGAGGTGGAGCAGTACAACCTGAATAACACAACCTAACAGTGGATACACTACACCCTGACTTCTCCGATTATAGTGTAGAGGAACTCAAGCTGGTGTAGGAGGAAGAAGTCCAGTGGAGACTTATTGTGGAGGTTATTGTGTGAGGTTCTGTGTGAAATGTGTTATTTCTTGGTACTTGTGAACTACATATCGGGACGTGACTTTTTCAGGCATTTATATGCTGCTGTTCTTCTATAAACTGATAGTTTAGTCCTCAGATGAAGCGTGAAATTTTCCATTCACTTAAACTAGAACACGCACTTCTGTTGGAGCAGGACCCAGCACCTATAGCCTGCTCCTTGAAGATCTGCTTTCCATTGGTTGGCAATGTGTGGAAGATCTCCTGCTGTAGAGCTCTATTCCCTATTGAACACCTTTGGGATGAATGTGAACACTGACTGCACCCCAGGAACCTCCTCACCTTCTCACCTACACCAGTATCTTACTTTACTAACACACTTATAGCTGAATAAATCTCCACAACATCTAGTGGAACATCTTCCCAGACGAGTGGAGCTCATTATTATAGGAAATGGAGACTAAATATGGAATGGGATGTTGAAAAATGAGCACATACTAATCTCAGGGTCATAGTGTATGTTGAGATCTTCTCAACTTTGAGTAAACGAGATATAATGAAGCAACAAGTCACCTGAAACAGGTTTTTGAGAAAATACTATAACATTTGAGGTATGATATGCGGTTACGGAAAAAGTGTTTATTACTAAATGCAGGTCACTATGGGAGACGTTTAGCAGATGATAGCACTTCAGAATCCAGACCTTCTTCCAGATTACCGTTTTCTTGTAACTCTTCATATTCAGCTCCATTTTTCCTTTTAGATGAGAAACATGATCCATGTAAAAGTAGGTCAGATCCCATCTGACTCTGTTCTACCCTCCATATTATGCTATAAACACACACACACATACACACACACTGAGACTAGACTGACTCTGAGTCCCGAACACTAATTGGAAGGGTGTTCTGTATCAGTTTTGTAAGAGAAAAGCTCTGCCCCATTCTGTAAACTCAATTATTCTAGGTACTAACAAAGAGCCTGCACTGTTTTCTCTAAGTAGACATGTGCTGCAAGTTAGAGCAATAAAGGATGTAGATGGAAATGTGTGGACTATGGAGGAGAGTGTGTTGAGAAGATGGAGGGAGAATTTTGAGCAGCCAATGAACAAGGAAAATAAGACTGGGTGTGCTGGTACTGATCTTTAAGAATAAGGGAGATGTGCAGACCTGCAGTAACTATAAATAAAATAAAGTTGATCAGTCACACCATGAAGTTATGGGAAAGAACAGTGGAAGCCAGGCTGAGAGAAGAGGTGACCATCTGTGAGCAGCAGTATGGTTTCATGCCGAGGAGGAGCACCACAGACACATTATTTGCTTTGAGAATGTTGATGGAGAAGTGTAGAGAAGGTCAGAAGGAGTTGCATTGTGTATTTGTGGAGAAAGTGTACGACAGGGTGGAGAGAGGAGTTGTGGTGTTGTATGAGGAAGTCTGGTGTGTCAGAGAAG
This sequence comes from Silurus aristotelis, assembly GCF_946808225.1. Taxonomy (NCBI): domain Eukaryota; kingdom Metazoa; phylum Chordata; class Actinopteri; order Siluriformes; family Siluridae; genus Silurus; species Silurus aristotelis. Next base: position 1,581,767 of record NC_139583.1, on the reverse strand, counting down.
TATGTGAGGGTGGTGCAGGACATGTATGGGGACAGTGTGACAGCAGTGAAGTGTGCAGTAGGAACGACAGACTGGTTCAGGGTGGAGGTTGGACTGCATCAAGGATCGGGTTGCAGGGAGAAGAGGTGGAGAAGGTGGAGGAGTTCAGGTACCTGGGGTCAACAGTGCAAAGTAATGGAGAGTGTGTTAGAGAAGTGAAGAAAAGAGTGCAGGCAGGGTGGAGTGGGTGGAGAAGAGTGATAGCAGGAGTGATTTGTGATAGAAAAGTATCTGTGAGAGTGAAAGGGAAAGTTTATAGGACTGTGGTGAGAACTGAGATGTTGTATGGATTAGAGACAGTGGAATTTAGTAAAAGACAGGAGGTGGAGCTGGAGATAGCAGAGCTGAAGATGTTGAGATGTTTATTGGGAGTGATGACGATGGACAGGATTAGAAACGGGTTTATTAGAGGGACAGCGCATGTTGGACGTTTTGGAGACAAGGTGAGGGAGGTGTGTTTGAGATGGTTTGGACATGTGCAGAGGAGGGACATGGGGTATATCAGTAGGAGAATGCTGAGGATGGAGCCACCAGGAAGGAGGAAAAGAGGAAGACCAAGGAGGAGGTTTATGGATGCAGGTAGTTGGCTTGAAAGAGGCTGATGTAGTGGACAGGGGGTTCTGGAGACGGATGATCTGGTGCGGTGCCCCAATACAATTGTGGTACTCAATTTTTTTTAGGGATGAACCACATATGGCTGGAAAAGTGAGGTGTCCCAGTACATTTGTCCATATATCAATATGTTTGAGATGAAAGAAGGCTAGTTTTTATCCAACAATATTATCTATAGGTTCTACCAAGTTCTTTTATAGCTGCACTTGAGAAAACAGAAGGACCATCCAGGGATTCTCAGTGTCTCTGATCTTGCTTTGTTCTGATGTTTAGCCGTGTGTCATCATGTAGAGAGAAGATGAGAGGATCAGTGAACAAAACCTTGTAGAACACCAATCCTTCAAGATGTTGTTTCTATCTACAAACTTAGATCATTTAGAGCTGGAGGCGATGTGAGAGTTGTGAGCTCAACTCTAACAACATGTTCTAGTTTATCAAGGACAATATTATGAACCATTGGGTCAAAGAATGAGGATGAAACCCTCTGATTGGAAGCAGGTGGTAGGTCACCTATAGCTCTGCTGGAGGAGGAGGAGGAAGAACCTCACATGATGAGGTTCGCTAAGGGTTCTGAATGTGAAGGTTCTCTTTGCGGTCCATGATTTGTTTCTCTTTATGATGATCAGGGCCAGGTGTTGATGGTTGTATAAAAGTGTCTCTTTGTTTTATAATCTTCATTGGTGCAATGATCTTGCTGTAATGTCCTGATCACTGGTTTAACCTTTACTCAGGATTTACAGCCAGCCGCGTTAGCCTCCTAGCTCCACTGCAGTGCTAACGTGAGTAGGTCTTCGAGGACGCACGTTTAGAAAACCTCATGTTCTTTCTAGTTCTCCTTTTTCTGTCCCGAGCTCTAAACTGAACCCTTCAGGAGATTTGTGAGAGTTTTGCCGAGTGTGTAGAGAAACGCAGCAGGGTTTAATTACGCCGCCAGCCGCTGTTTTATTTACGGTTTGGCTTGAGGAACATGTAGAAACGAGGCCTCGCTGCACCAGGAGACACTAAATTCTCCTTTTGAGCGTTTTTCCATTTATTTCTCTCTCTCATTACTTCCTGTCCTGTCAAACTCACCAGGCAGATTTGTGAGATTTTTCCTCTGCTGGTTATGGGTGGGTGGGTGTGTGTGTGTGTGTGTGTGTGTGTGTGTGTGTGTGTGTGTGTGTGTGTGTGTGTGTGTGTGTGTGTGTGTGTGTGTGTGTGTGTGTGTGTGTGTGTGTGTGTGTGTGTGTGTGTGTGTGTGTGTGTGTGTGTGTGTGTGTGTGTGTGTTGGATCATCCACTATGTAAAGTTTTTATCACACCTGTAAGAGCAGTCTCAGTTTCATCTCACTGTTAAATCTCTGTTCTGGTGTTTCAGCTTCTCAGCTCACTGTAAGCTTTACCTTGAGTCTTGTGGGCGTGGCTAAATGTGTCAAGTCACTTATCACTGAACACTTAAATTATTTGTGTATTTAAATTTTACGACTCTGGACCACTCATAGCTTATCTTTGGACACTTTTGAGAGCTCCACATCTAAACAGGAAACATTCGTGATCTCAGGACTAGTGTTATTGTTATTGTAGCTGCTGGTAATCCTGTCAGACCTGTACGAGATCACATTCCAAGGCGTGACATGACTCCTTCTCTTCTTATCAGCCAAATAAAATGCTCATTTCTTTTTAAAGCCAATGCTGGGATTAGTTTTGAGTGTTTATATTAATACCTGACGTTGTACTGTGGTTAAGCTTCATTAACTTTCTCATATCTTTCGTTATCTTGCAGGAGAGTCGAAAAGAGGGTATAGTGGAGGGGATGGTGTGGAGGGGGTTGTGGAGGGTATTAAGGGAATGGTGGCGGAGGCGATCGAGGGGATGGTCGCGGAGGGGATCGAGGGGATGGTCGCGGAGGGGATCGAGGGGATGGTCGCGGAGGGGATGGTGGCGGAGGGGATGGTGGCGGAGGGGATGGTGGCGGAGGGGATGGTGGCGGAGGGGATCGAGGGGATGGTGGCGGAGGGGATGGTGGCGGAGGGGATCGAGGGGATGGTCGCGGAGGGGATCGAGGGGATGGTGGCGGAGGGGATCGAGGGGATGGTCGCGGA
>NC_139583.1:1549622-1569622 GCF_946808225.1 Silurus aristotelis | reverse complement strand
TTACTTTCTGACACCTTCACTGCTCCAAAACAACCCCAAACCAATAAACTTCCACCTCCATGTGTGAGGGTGAGCGAGTCTGGTCACATCTTCTGTGTGTGCATGTGTATAAGTGTGCAAGTGTGTGTGTGTGTGTGTGAGGTGTATTGTGCTTCCGGACTTTGATCAGCTTCACTCAATCCCTATACAGAAGCACAATTTACTCTGAATGCACTGCGCATCAGAGACAAGATGGCCTATAGTCATGGAAACCACGGTCATTATACGTCTGATCTTTAATGACATCTGATTTACTGAGGGAGGGATTTGATCTAGAGCTGGGCCTAGATAAAGCTCCTGTACGAGGAGAAGTAAGAGTGTTGTCATAGTGACGATAGTGTGTTCTATAAGCTGTGACCTTGTGACCGTTACAAACACATCACACTCATAGAATTGTGTGTGTGTGTGTGTGAGAGAGAGAGAGAGAGAGAGAGATGAGGGTGTGTTGAGTTCTGTAATGCAGCACAGCCCTTGTGCTATTATATTATTTGTGGAAACATGATGTCATAGAACACACACACACACACACACACACACACACACACACACACACACACACACTCACACTGCTTGTGTTCTGCAGCCTCACTATCCCGTGAATTTCCTGTTTCATGTATTTAATGATGTGTGTGTGTGTGTGTGTGTGTGTGTGTGTGTGTGTGTGTGTGTGTGTGTGAATGCTCCTCACTGCATCTGGATTAGGTTTTGTGTTAATACATTTGTTATAGCAATTATCATGATATGTGTCACACACACACACACACACACACACACACACTCGCACGCATACTCACACGCACACACACACACACACACACCCTCTCTTTCTCTCTCTCACACACACACACACACACACACACACAATTCCATGTCTGAATCTGTGAGTCTGACGTCCTGCTGCTCCTTTATTGATGGTAAATTGAAAGTGAAACTGTTGTTTTTTTCCCCATGATCCTCTAGGAAAGGTGTTTGTGCCCAAACAGAAGCCACTGGAGTCCAGTAAGGACGACGTGACGACCCTCGACCCGGAACTGGAAGAGGCTTTGTCTGGTGTTACTGATACTGAGCTGTCTGACCTCGCAGGTGATAAAGAGAGCGAGAGAGAGTGTATGGTGTGTTGGTGAGGGTGTATGGTGTGTTGGTGAGGGTGTATGGTGTGTTGGTGAGGGTGTATGTTGGTGAGGGGGTGTGTTGGTGAGGGTGTATGGTGTGTTGGTGAGAGTGTGTTGGTGAGCGTGTATGATGTGTTGGTGAGAGTGTGTTGGTGAGGGTGTATGATGTGTTGGTGAGGGTGTATGGTGTGTTGGTGAGGGTGTATGGTGTGTTGGTGAGGGTGTGTTGGTGAGGGTGTATGGTGTGTTGGTGAGGGTGTTGGTGAGGGGGTGTGTTGGTGAGGGGGTGTGTTGGTGAGGGGGTGTGTTGGTGAGGGTGTATGGTGTGTTGGTGAGGGTGTATGGTGTGTTGGTGAGGGGGTGTGTTGGTGAGAGTGTATTGGTGAGGGTGTATGGTGTGTTGGTGAGGGGGTGTGTTGGTGAGAGTGTATTGGTGAGGGTGTATGGTGTGTTGGTGAGGGTGTATGGTGTGTTGGTGAGGGGGTGTGTTGGTGAGAGTGTGTTGGTGAGGGGGTGTGTTGGTGAGAGTGTGTTGGTGAGGGTGTATGGTGTGTTGGTGAGGGGATGTGTTGGTGAGATTGTATGGTGTGTTGGTGAGAGTGTATTGGTGAGGGTGTATGGTGTGTTGGTGAGGGGGTGTGTTGGTGAGAGTGTATTGGTGAGGGTGTATGGTGTGTTGGTGAGGGGATGTGTTGGTGAGATTGTATGGTGTGTTGGTGTATGGTGTGTTGGTGAGGGTGTATGGTGTGGTGTGAGGGTGTTGGTGAGAGTGTATTGGTGAGGGTGTATGGTGTGTTGGTGAGGGGATGTGTTGGTGAGATTGTATGGTGTGTTGGTGAGAGTGTATTGGTGAGGGTGTATGGTGTGTTGGTGAGGGGGTGTGTTGGTGAGAGTGTATTGGTGAGGGTGTATGGTGTGTTGGTGAGGGGGTGTGTTGGTGAGAGTGTATTGGTGAGGGTGTATGGTGTGTTGGTGAGGGGGTGTGTTGGTGAGAGTGTATTGGTGAGGGTGTATGGTGTGTTGGTGAGGGGATGTGTTGGTGAGATTGTATGGTGTGTTGGTGAGAGTGTATTGGTGAGGGTGTATGGTGTGTTGGTGAGGGGATGTGTTGGTGAGATTGTATGGTGTGTTGGTGAGAGTGTATTGGTGAGGGTGTATGGTGTGTTGGTGAGGGGATGTGTTGGTGAGATTGTATGGTGTGTTGGTGAGAGTGTATTGGTGAGGGTGTATGGTGTGTTGGTGAGGGGATGTGTTGGTGAGATTGTATGGTGTGTTGGTGAGAGTGTATTAGTGAGAGTGTATTAGTGAGAGTGTATTAGTGAACAGTTCTCTGTGTGTGTTGTGTGTAATATGTACGAGTTTGTTATCAGTTTGATCTGTAATGTGTAATGTATTGGAGATTATTGCAGTATGTAATATGTATTTATATTAGTGTTAGTTTGGTGATTATTGTTCTTTTGTTCCTCAACACCACCTTCAGTTTTTATTATTTGTAGAACAGCTACAACTATGGCTAGTAACAGTGATGCAATTTCCTGTTTCCTGTTTTATTGTTTTATGCTGGTACACTCTGGGTGAGAGAGAGAGAGAGCGAGAGAGAGTAGGGTGAAGTGATGTTAAATCAGCAGCTGCAGGAGGGGTAGGTGTGAGTGGACATGTCCCCCAGCAGCAGCAGGAGGGGTCAGTGTGAGTGGACATGTCCCTCAGCAGCAGGGGTGGGTGTGAGTGGACATGTCCCTCAGCTACAGCAGCAGGAGGGGTGGGTGTGAGTGGACATGTCCCTCAGCTACAGCAGCAGGAAGGGTGGGTGTGAGTGGACATGTCCCTCAGCTACAGCAGCAGTAAGGGTGGGTGTGAGTGGACATGTCTCTCAGCTACAGCAGCAGGAGGGGTGGGTGTGAGTGGACATGTCTCTCAGCTACAGCAGCAGGAGGGGTGGGTGTGAGTGGACATGTCCCTCAGCTACAGCAGCAGGAGGGGTGGGTGTGAGTGGACATGTCTCTCAGCTACAGCAGCAGGAGGGGTGGGTGTAAGTGGACATGTCCCTCAGCTACAGCAGCAGGAGGGGTGGGTGTGAGTGGACACGTCCCTCAGCAGCAGGGGTGGGTGTGAGTGGACATGTCCCTGTTATCTGAAACAGCTTTACACACATAATGTGCTGATAAAGAACAAATGTTTGTTCTTTATAAGTGTAAGTTTGTCCCTAATGGGTGAGTCGGTGGAAACTGTGGTGAAGGAAAAACTCCCTGAGATGCATCAGGAAGAAACCTTGAAAGGAACCAGACTCGAGGGAATCTCGTCTTCATCTGGGTGGCACCAAATGTCCATTTATTAAAAATAATAATAGTGTAATTCAGCATCCTGACTCATGATGAAGGACTGGTGGTTTCCTCTTTTATTTACAGATGGATAATGTTGGGGGGGGGGGGTTTCTCCTTTTTTTTTTTTTTTTTTTGTAGCCATCCTCGGAGTGCACACCCTTGTGACGAGCACACAGAGCTACGACGGGACGTCCAGCAAAGATGGCTACGACAGCAGTACGTGTGATGTTCTATGATGGATTTGATGTTAGAATAAAATCTCATGTTTATTAAAGCTGCTAATAATCACACTGTAACCTGCTGACTAGCAGCTCCGCACTGGGAGGAGGAGGAGGAGGAGGAGGAGGAGGAGGAGGAGGAGGAGGAGGAGACCTCCAGGGTGTGTAAGGTTTTAGCTTCAGGTTCATGACTGTGGAATTGTTCACTCGTTTTCAGATGTAATTAAAGGAGAAAAAATGAAGCCAGTTTTTGATGAGCCACCAAACCCGACTAACGTGGAGGAAACTCTGCAAAGGATAAAGAACAACGACCCCAGGCTCACCGAGGTCAACCTCAACAACATTAAGGTGACTACAGACTCACAACCTCAACAACATTAAGGTGACTACAGACTCACAACCTCAACAACATTAAGGTGACTACAGACTCACAACCTCAACAACATTAAGGTGACTACAGACTCACAACCTCAACAACATTAAGGTGACTACAGACTCACAACCTCAACAACATTAAGGTGACTACAGACTCACAACCTCAACAACATTAAGGTGACTACAGACTCACAACCTCAACAACATTAAGGTGACTACAGACTCACAACCTCAACAACATTAAGGTGACTACAGACTCACAACCTCAACAACATTAAGGTGACTACAGACTCACAACCTCAACAACATTAAGGTGACTACAGACTCACAACCTCAACAACATTAAGGTGACTACAGACTCACAACCTCAACAACATTAAGGTGACTACAGACTCACAACCTCAACAACATTAAGGTGACTACAGACTCGCAACCTCAGCAGCGTTAAAGTACTGACTCGACCTCAAACAGAAATGAAGTGTATTCAGTAGAAGTAAAACATTTGAGCTGAATTCAGAACATGCTGAGGTACTGAGGTTCTGACTCAGGTTTTTTTTTTACTGTGTTTGTTTGCTCTAGAATGTTCCCATTCCCACACTGAGAGACTTCGCCAAGGCCATGGAGAGAAACACACACGTGACCAAGTTCAGTCTCGCAGCAACACGCAGCAACGACCCCATCGCCGTGGTGAGAAACACAAACCACACACACTTACTTCCCACACGCACAACCTACACACACGCCAACTACACACAATCTACATATTTATCTACCACAACCTACACTCGCACAACCTTCACTCGCAAAACCTTCACACGCACAACCTACACACACGCCAACTACACACAATCTACATATTTATCTACCACAACCTACACTCGCACAACCTTCACACGCACAACCTACACACACGCCAACTACACACAATCTACATATTTATCTACCACAACCTACACTCGCACAACCTTCACTCGCAAAACCTTCACATGCACAACCTACACACACGCCAACTACACACAATCTACATATTTATCTACCACAACCTTCACTCGCACAACCTTCACTCGCAAAACCTTCACACGCACAACCTACACACACGCCAACTACACACAATCTACATATTTATCTACCACAACCTACACTCGCACAACCTTCACTCGCAAAACCTTCACATGCACAACCTACACACACGCCAACTACACACAATCTACATATTTATCTACCACAACCTACACTCGCACAACCTTCACTCGCAAAACCTTCACACGCACAACCTACACACACGCCAACTACACACAATCTACATATTTATCTACCACAACCTACACTCGCACAACCTTCACACGCACAACCTTCACACGCACAACCTACACACACGCCAACTACACACAATCTACATATTTATCTACCACAACCTACACTCGCACAACCTTCACACGCACAACCTACACACACGCCAACTACACACAATCTACATATTTATCTACCACAACCTACACTCGCACAACCTTCACTCGCAAAACCTTCACATGCACAACCTACACACACGCCAACTACACACAATCTACATATTTATCTACCACAACCTACACTCGCACAACCTTCACTCGCAAAACCTTCACACGCACAACCTACACACACGCCAACTACACACAATCTACATATTTATCTACCACAACCTTCACTTGCACAACCTTCACTCTCGCACAACTTTGCACAACCTTCACTCGCAATCTACACATTATTACACACATTCCAACTCCACACACACACACACACACACACACACACACACACACACACACACACACACACACACACACACACACACACACACAGACACATGAGTGTTTATTATGCAGGAGTGTTTGTTGTTGCTAAGTGTTCCAGTTTCTAGTTCATTAATAATCCAGAAATAAATGGTGTTTACGTCTGCACTGTGTTTGAGTTCTTCACTTAGAGCTCTTCTGTAGAGCCTGGATTTGTTTTTCTGATTAAGTATTTGTTTGTTTATACACTCTGTGTGTGTGTGTGTGTGTGTGTGTGTGTGTGTGTGTGTGTGTGTGTGTGTGTGTGTGTGTGTGTGTGTGTGTGGTAGGCGTTTGCAGATATGCTGAGAGAGAACAAGACGTTGAGGAGTTTGAACCTGGAGTCGAATTTCATCACTGGTTCTGGAGTTCAGGCGCTCGTGGAGGCTCTAAAAGACAACGACTCGCTTTCTGAGATCAAGATCGATAATCAAGTACACACACACACACACACACACACACACACACACACACACACAGAATGTAATAATGATCTATTCAATAAAATCAGTGCAGAATAATAATTATAATATCTTATAATGAATAAATAAATAATAATTAAATGTATATATTCTTGGTGTTTGAAGGTTGGTGTAACCTTTTTACTCTGCACTTTATTTTTTGTTTATTATAATAAAATCTTTAATATAATTCTAGTCATTTTTCAAGTTCCTTTTTTTTGCTTTGTCGTGTTCACTGACTGGAGATTTCCCCCATTATTATTCTTATTGTATTGTGTGTTTGTGTGCAGAGGCAGCAGCTGGGCACTACAGTGGAGATGGAAATCGCTAAAATGCTGGAGGCGAACACCAGTATAGTGAAATTTGGATATCATTTCACTCAGCAGGGACCACGAGCTCGAGCATCTGCAGCTATCACTAAAAACAACGACCTGGGTAACACACACACACACACACACACACACTCGCTCTCTTTCTGTACTGCAGTATACATGGAGTTCTACATGAAATAAAATGACAACATAATTATAGTCTGGTAACTCTTAGCTTAGTGGAAAGTGTGTGTGTGTGTGTGTGCGCTCCTGATAATGGCCCATTTCCTGTGCTTGGATTAACTTAAAAAGGCAATCCCAAAGCACTTTCATAGAACATTTTGACCACACACACACACACACACACACACACACACACACACACACACACACACACACACACACACACACACACATATACTATTTCTCAAAACACTTTTTCTCTCTTTCTCTCTGTTAGATGAGTTGTTCTCTAGTCATCCCTCTCTCCTCTCATCAAAAGTTGGAACTCCTGTGCAAGTGTCCTAAAGTGTGTGTGTGCGACTGTGTGTGTGTGCGACTGTGTGTGTGTGCGACTGTGTGTGTGTGCGACTGTGTGTGTGTGCGACTGTGTGTGTGTGCGACTGTGTGTGTGCGCGACTGTGTGTGTGCGCGACTGTGTGTGTGCGCGACTGTGTGTGTGCGCGACTGTGTGTGTGCGCGACTGTGTGTGTGTGTGTGCGACTCTGTGTGTGAGACCGTGTGTGTGTGCATGAGTTTGAAGGCCACACCCATCTACAAGGTCGTCATTGTGTGTGAGAATGTGTTTGACCTTTCACGCACACGACACACCTTAAATCAGCCTGCACGTGTATGCATTCAGCGCGTGTGTGTGTGTTTGTGCCTGTGTGTGTTTAGTCTGAAGTGTTTTTGACTCACTTGAATGCTCCTGCCTGTGTGTGCGCGTGTGTGCGTGTGCGTGTGCGTGCGTGTGCGCGCGTGTGTGCGTGTGCGTGCGTGTGTGTGTGTGTGTGTGTGTGAGTGATGTCACTGTACTCACACACACATCATCACACACTCACACTGATGTCTGACTCTGAGATGAAGGTTTGAGTTGAGCACCAGTCTGAGCAGGAACCAGGCCTGACTTTAGTTCCAGGAACCTTTTTTTGTGTTCAGCAGTAGATTAGAGAACCCTGTGTAAGTGTGTAGTTGTGTATAAACCTTCTCCTCACCACCCCTCATCCAATCAGCTCACAGCTGAGCATGTGGGCGGAGCCACGAAGACTTTTATGACCAATAGTTCTATTAGAAAACTGAGTTGATTTTGTTAAACGAATGTCGGCAGATGAACAGAAACATCTGAGTGAAGTAATGTGTGTGTGTGTTACTTATTTGTGATGACTAACTCTCTCTCTCTCTCTCTCTCTCTCTCTCTCACAGTGCGACAGAGGCGTGTGGAGAGAGACGTGTAGTGTATCCCTCTCTTTCTCTCTCCGTCTCTGCAGAGTGCTGGTCCAGTCTCTCTGTAAATGTTGTGTTCAGCATTGATCCTGAACGAGGGACAGAACTGGAAACTCCCCCTCCCTCCATCTCTCCGTTCAGCTTGACTCATCACCCCGTCAGCGTCGCTCTTCTCTTCTCTTCTCCTCCCCTCTCTTTCTCCTTTTGTTATTAGTACTGAATCTGCTTCTTTATATTTTTATCGTAAACACGACTTCTGATACTGATCCCATCATACGCACATCCTGGCAGTACCCGAGCCGTGTGTGTGTGTGTGTGTGTGCGCACTGCGTTCATACAGCAACCTGAATTGAGCCTTTATGCAAACGAGCTTCGATCTCATCCAGATGATTGGCTCCTGAAAATTTACATGAAGTCCATAAATAGAAGCGAAGCTGAAACAAAGCTTTATTGTTTTTCCAAAAATAAGACAACAGCTGGATAGGCCACACCCACAGGGTGATGTCACAGGTGCGTGTGTGTGTGTGTGTGTGTGCGTGCTTTGATTCAGAGGTCATGTCAATCTCAGTCTTAAGTATACAATCAGTGTATCCATAACCAAGTAAAAAAAAAAGGCTGCCGTGTGTGTGTGTGTGTGTGTGTGTGTGTGTGTGTGTGTGTGTGTGTGTGTGTGTGTGTGTGTGACTTCTTATCAGATTGTTGCTCCTCTGGGAACTGATTGATCAACATCCTGTAGACAGAGGAGACACACCCATGACAAAAGTGCGTTCAGCTGTGTGTGTGTGTGTGTGTGTGTGTGTGTGTGCACGTGTACGTGGGTGGGACCATGCTTGTCCAGCTGTTATGCAGACACAAGTTTCCGCTTCAGGAGTCATAATACAAGCTGAAGCTCATTTCTCACACACACACACACACACACACACACACACACACACACACACACACACACACACACAAAAAAAACCCTGTAACTCATGTATGTTAATGTTTATCAAAAGTATGCGTCTGTAACTAAACACTGCAGCATGTCATGTATAGATCAAGATGTAATTATAATTATACATGCAGTTATACACTATACTGTGTGTGTGCGCGTGTGTGTGTGTGGATGTGTGTGTGCGCGTGTGCGTGTGTGTGTGTGCGCGCGTGAGAGCGCTATATAATATGCAGTACGCTGTATAGATGATGTAATAGTGTTTGAGCCTCTTCTTTAAACATGCTGTGCTTTGTTTTGATATGACAAAAACAAAGCACACACACACACACACACACACACACACACACACACAGTTCTTCACACAGTCATACTGCACACACTTCCCCTTTTGAAGGGTGTCAATCTAAAAATGAACAGTTACCAAGACAACATGCAAAGGGATTACACTTATTATGATAAACACACACACACACACACACACACACACAGTAGTTTTAGTGGTTGTGCCTGAAGCAGCTAAAAGGAGATACAGGTGCACTTTTCAGAGACCGAGGGAACGGATGTGTAGGGACAGGAACAGCTCTAGAAACCTGATAACAGGAATCTGGGAATAAGTGTGTGTGTCTGGGTGTGGGTGTGGGTGTGTGAGTGAGTGAGAGCGATTTTTTGGTGCCAGAATACATGGACTTGAATATCCGCATGTTGTGTATTTTAAAAGCACATGCATGTTAAATCTCGGACCAATTTTTTGTTTCTTGTCTCGTTTTTTTTTTTTTTTTTTTCTACTCATCAGGAAATAAGGTCACGGCACCGTGTGTGTTTTCTTCATTTACCTGTGAACAGTTTAATCCTGGATCTCTGTCGTGTGTGTGTGTGTGTGTGTGTGTGTGTGTGTGTGTGTGTGTGTGTGTGTGTGTGTGTGTGAGTGAGAACTGTATCTTTTTGTGTTTATTATAAAATATCCATCTCATTTAAGCTGTGTGTCTGAGACTGAAGAGCAGCTGTTATACTGTACTGTTGTAATGACACAACGCTGTGCCACTGTGTACTCAATAAATATGTTTTTACACTATACACTGTGTGTGTGTGAAGTATTTGTGTGCTTGATGTTTATGGGTGTATATTTTTGCTGTGTGTGTGTGTGTGTGTGTGTGTGTGTGTGTGGGTTGGGTGAAGTGGTTTAGGGTCAGTCTATTGGTGTGTGTGTGTGTGTGTGTGTGTGTTGGGTGAAGTGGTTTAGGGTCAGTGTATTGGTGTATATGTTTGGGCTGTGTGTGTGTGTGTGTGTGTGTGTGTGTGTGTGTGTGTGTGGGGAGGGGGGTTTATGTTTATAGAGGGTAATTTACAGCACGCAGATGAAACTCCATGGCAGCTGAGTGCAGGATGATCTCATTATCTACTCACTTCCAAACTCCACCCTGTTCAATACATAACTACACTTTATAGGGTAAAGGAGTCGCATTACACACTGATCTGTGTGTGTGTGTGTGTGTGTGGGGGGGGGGGTGTTATTGGGAGTATAGAGCTCTAGGTTCTGTCTCTAATTGGATCCAGTTTTTGGAGATGTTTTGGAGATGATGTCATCGAGGCTACATCATCTTCAGCTTATTGAAGGCCAGGGCTTATCTCATTATGTTCTCTCTCTCTCTCTCTCTCTCTCTCTCTCTCTCTCTCACACACACCCTGCAGGCATGGTGAAATGAGTCACTATAAAGACTGGGGCTTAAAACACTGCATTTTTAACTAGCTATATAGATATTTATATATATATATTGGTGTGTGTGTGTGTGAGAGAGAGAGAGAGAAATAATTTGCTGTCTGTCCGTCCGTCTAAATGAAACCGTTGAAGAAGTAGCAGTTTCTCCTCTGCCCTGAGGTTCTGAGCTGTAGAGTAAAGCAGCACTGCCATCTGCTGTGCGACTCATGTCTTCTCCTTCTTCTTCTTCTTCTTCTTCTTCTTCTTCTTCTATTTTCAGATTTTCCCATTAGGGGGCGCCGCAGCGGATCATCCGTCTCCATACCCCCCCTGTTCTCTACATCTGCCTCTTTCACACCAACTACCTGCATGTCTTCCCCCACCACATCCATAAACCTGAACTCCTCCACCTTCTCCACCTCTTCCCCCTGCACCCGCACCCCTCCACTGCCCTCCCTCTCATTCACACACATGTACTCTGTCTTACTCCTACTGACTTTCATTCCTCTTCTCTCCAGCATATACCTCCACCTCTCCAGGATCTTCTCAACCTGCTCACTACTCTCACCACAAATCACAATATCATCCACAAACATCATAGTCCACAAAGACTCCTATCTGACCTCGTCCTTCAACCTGTCCATCACCACTGCAATCAGGAAAGGGCTCAGAGTCGATCCTTGATGCAGTACAACCTTCACCTTGAACCACTCTGTTGTACCTACTGCACACTTCACTGCTGTCACACTGTCCTCATACATGTCCTGCACCACCCTCACATACTTCTCTGACACACCTGACTTCCTCATACAACACCACAACTCCTCTCTCGGCACCCTGTCGTACGCTTTCTCTAAATCCACAAATACACAATGCAGCTCCTTCTGTCCTTCTCTATACTTCTCCATCAACATCCTCAAAGCAAATAAGGCATCTGTGGTGCTCTTCCTCAGCATGAAACCAAACTGCTGCTCACAGATGGTCACCTCTTCTCTCAGCCTGGCTTCCACTACTCTTTCCCATAACTTCATGGTGTGACTGATCAACTTTGTCATATTAACACACTGACAGCAGAGGGCGACAGAAACACAATCTGAACTACAAACCGAAACTGAATGATGGATCTGTAATTAACGCACATTCGGTGTTGATGAGGTTGAGTTCTGATTCTTCTTCCCTTTTCAAGGTTTCCTCCTAATGCCATCTCAAGGAGATTTTTCTTCACCACAGTTGCCACCAGTTCGCTCATTAGGGATAAAATGTGGGTCTCCACCACTAAGTGATAAAAGCTATTGTGCAGCGCTGTGAGCCGTCACCAGGTCTTTTTGATTATAATGTACTAATAAAATAAACTGATCGTATTTTGTGGGTTTTGAAGGTGATCTGAGGCCTGATTCTGATTCTGATTCTGATCTGGGGCCTGGTTAAGACGTGATCCGAGATAATCGACTGTACAGTGACTTTACATCACGAGCAGACTTTCAAAATACTAAAGAAAAAGTAAAAGTGTGTAAATAAAAACAGCAATCACAGCAGGTGTCCGTGGACCAATGAGAAGAAGACGTGCAGGTCAGGACCAGCTTTAGTGATTTAATGTTCCCTTAGAGAGAGAGAGAGAGAGAGAGAGAGAGAGAGAGTGAGAGAGAGTGAGAGAGAGTGAGAGAGAGAGAGTGAGAGAGAGTGAGAGAGAGAGTGAGAGAGAGAGAGAGAGTGCGAGAGTGAGAGAGAGAGAGAGAGAGAGAGTGAGAGAGAGTGCGAGAGTGAGAGAGAGAGTGAGAGAGAGAGTGAGAGAGAGTGAGAGTGAGAGAGAGAGAGAGAGAGAGAGAGAGAGTGAGAGAGAGAGTGCGAGAGTGAGAGAGAGAGAGAGTGTGAGAGAGTGATGATGATGATGAAGATGATGAAGCTGCTGTTACAGAAGCTGATGCTGTTCTGCTTTTTATAATAAACTCGGGTCTGTGAGTGTGTCATCTTCCTATTGGTGGATTTCAGACCAGCAGCGTACTGACGCAACAATCAGTATATGACGATACATTGCGTCATATGCATTGTGTCTTACATGTAGTGTAAATGATTGACATACTCTATGTGTGTGTGTGTGTGTGTGTGTGTGGGTGTGTGTGTGTGTGTGAAGGTTTTAAAAGTGGAAGCGACACCGGCTTACAGTGTAAAAGTGTTGTGTTGTGGACGGTTCTACAGCCTAAAGATCCATGAAGTCAAAGAGCATCTCAAGAACTTTGAGACTGTAATTAATATCAACAGTCTGCTAAGAGGTTCAGGACCACAGATTGCATGAACAGCGTCCATCACTGAACCTCAACACTGATGGAACTGAAATAAACAGATATTCAGTGTTGAGGGTGAGGATGAGGATGAGGAGGAGGAGGATCTCATCTGAGTCTGGTTCCTCTTCAGGTTTCCTCTTCATGAAGTCTCAGGGAGTTTTTACTTCACCACAGTCACCACTGACTCACTCATTAGGGGAAATCTTATCATTAATAAAATAACAGACTCATACATTCTTTTATACAACGTTATAACCTCTTTATCTCCATAAAGCTGCTGAGATCATGTGATCATTAAAAACTCTACAAATAAAAACAAATTGAATATTAATAACTCTGTTTGATCAGCTGCTAATATGAGATGAATTCTGATAATCCAGATTAGCTAGGCTAGGCTAATTAGCTAATATCCTCCTGTTAGCAATAATTCAATAAACAAACAAATAAAAATTAATAAATAAATCGTGAATAATTAATTTATTTAAATGAGTTTCCATCGTCCTTGAGCTCTTTTCTTATTACATGCAAATGAGGTGCATCAGCGTGCACATTGTATGTTTAATCATATCGCTACATGTCTCACACACACACACACACACACACACACACACACACACACACACACACACACACACACACACACACACACACACACACACACACACACACATACCTGCAAATTCTTGTATCACTTCTGTTTTCACGAGACTCTGGTTGCCATGGCGATGATACACAAACCTGTGGACACCTGCTCAGTCTTTATTGACAGATGCCTGTGTGTGTGTGTGTGTGTGTGTGTGTGTGTGTGTGTGTGTGTGTGTGTGTGTGTGTGTGTGTGTGTGTGTGTGTGTGTGTGTGTGTGTGTGTGTGTGTGTGCACTTTAAATTGAGAACAATGGCCCTCTCTCTTGTGTAAATGTTGAGACTGCGCGAGGGGTGATTCATTATCATCTACCTGACAAACACATTCCACACTGCAGCTCACAGACCAGAAAAGAGACACGACACAATAACACTGTAAAAGTGATCACATTGTTGCACACAGATCAGATCAGATCAGATCAGATTGGAAAGTCAACACATTTTTGAAGATAAAAAAAAAATAGCACATCGATGAAGATGGATCAGATGTGATCGGAAAGTAAACACATTGTTGAAGATTAGATCAGATCAGACTGGATCAAAAAGCATGCAGATTCTTGAAGACAGATCAGATCGGATAGAAAATTTAGCACATTGCTGAAGACGGATCGGATCAGACCAGATTTTATCCGAAAGTTAGTATTTTGTTGAAGACTGATCGGATCTGTTTTAAACATGTACCACATAGTTAGAGATGAATCAGATCTGATCAGAAAGTAAACATGTTGCTGAAGACGGATCGGATTAGATCGGATAGCTGACAGGTTTCAGGAGGTTTTTGTAGCAGGATGAAATGTAACCCAAAGCAAACTCAGTAGCAGATCTGCTGAAGATACCAGTCAGAGAGACTTCTGACTCAAAACACCTCATTAATACACTGATTTCAGGCTGCATGAGCGGAAAGTGGGTTGGTTCATCATAAGACATGACTCAGACATCACACACACACACACACACACACACACACACACACACACACACACACACACACACACACACACACAACCCTCCCAAATGTCTTTAATCTCATATTGTTTAATTATAATGGAAATGAATCAGTTTGAGGATGAACGTTATGATGAACGTTGCTAGTGGAAGCCCATGGGAGGTCACTTTGGGTCAGAAACGAGTGAAAATGAGCAGAATAAAGCTTCAGAAGCTCGAGATCTGCTAATGCACTTTCCATTAGCAGCACTGATCGATACTTTGGATGGAGTCGGTTCACTCTTTCAGTTCTACACTAACCACATGCTTTCCCAGACGTATTCAAGAGAAAGATGAACATCTCATCTTAAAATATGTTCAGAGAATAATTCTCTCTCTGAGATCGAATATTTCACCTTATACACACTATCAGGACCTGCATTTCACCTCCAGGCCTCCAGTGGTGTCCTGAACCAATCTATCTCTTAATCTCATCATTACGACTCCAAGTCTACAGAACGCATCAGTATTATAGAGAAGTGCAGTAGATCAGAGCTGCATCACACACAGGATCTCATACAGTCAGAATGAACATCATCACTAAAGCAAGAAACACAATGAACACAATTCAACACTTCTCTTTTCACTGGAGCCACAACTGCACCTCCACATACATCATCTCCAGCAGAAGCATCGATATTCACCTCATCACACACACACACACACACACACACACACACACACACACACACACACACACACACACACACACACACACACACACCTCCACATACATCATCTCCAGCAGAAGCGTCGTTATTCACCTCATCACACACACACACACACACACACACACACACACACACACCTCCACATACATCATCTCCAGCAGAAGCGTCGATATTTACCTCATCACACACACACACACACACACACACACACACACACACACACACACACACACACCTCCACATACATCATCTCCAGCAGAAGCGTCGATATTTACCTCATCACACACACACACACACACACACACACACACACACACACACACACACACCTCCACATACATCATCTCCAGCAGAAGCGTCGATATTCACCTTATCACACACACACACACACACACACACACACACACACACACACACACACACACACACACACACACACCTCCACATACATCATCTCCAGCAGAAGCGTCGATATTTACCTCATCACACACACACACACACACACACACACACACCTCCACATACATCATCTCCAGCAGAAGCGTCGATATTCACCTCATCACACACACACACACACACACACACACACACACACACCTCCACATACATCATCTCCAGCAGAAGCATCGATATTCACCTTATCACACACACACACACACACACACACACACACACACACACACACACACACACACACACACACACCTCCACATACATCATCTCCAGCAGAAGCGTCGATATTCACCTTATCACACACACACACACACACACACACACACACACACACACACACACACACACACACACACACACCTCCACATACATCATCTCCAGCAGAAGCGTCGATATTCACCTTATCACACACACACACACACACACACACACACACACACACACACACACACACACACCTCCACATACATCATCTCCAGCAGAAGCGTCGATATTCACCTTATCACACACACACACACACACACACACACACACACACACACACACACCTCCACATACATCATCTCCAGCAGAAGCGTCGATATTCACCTCATCACACACACACACACACACACACACACACACACCTCCACATACATCATCTCCAGCAGAAGCGTCGATATTCACCTAATCACACACACACACACACACACACACACACACACACCTCCACATACATCATCTCCAGCAGAAGCGTCGATATTCACCTTATCACACACACACACACACACACACACACACCTCCACATACATCATCTCCAGCAGAAGCGTCGATATTCACCTAATCACACACACACACACACACACACACACACACACACACACACACACACACACACACACACACACACACACCTCCACATACATCATCTCCAGCAGAAGCGTCGATATTCACCTTATCACACACACACACACACACACACACACACACACACACACACACACACACACACACACACACACCTCCACATACATCATCTCCAGCAGAAGCGTCGATATTCACCTCATCACACACACACACACACACACACACACACACACACACACACACACACACACACACACACACACACCTCCACATACATCATCTCCAGCAGAAGCGTCGATATTCACCTTATCACACACACACACACACACACACACACACACACACACACACACACACACACACACACCTCCACATACATCATCTCCAGCAGAAGCGTCGATATTCACCTCATCACACACACACACACACACACACACACACACACACACACACACACACACCTCCACATACATCATCTCCAGCAGAAGCGTCGATATTCACCTTATCACACACACACACACACACACACACACACACACCTCCACATACATCATCTCCAGCAGAAGCGTCGATATTTACCTCATCACACACACACACACACACACACACACACACACACACACACACACACACACACACACACCTCCACATACATCATCTCCAGCAGAAGCGTCGATATTCACCTTATCACACACACACACACACACACACACACACACACACACACCTCCACATACATCATCTCCAGCAGAAGCGTCGATATTCACCTCATCACACACACACACACACACACACACACACACACACACACACACACACACACCTCCACATACATCATCTCCAGCAGAAGCGTCGATATTCACCTTATCACACACACACACACACACACACACACACCTCCACATACATCATCTCCAGCAGAAGCGTCGATATTCACCTCATCACACACACACACACACACACACACACACACACACACACACACACACACACACACACCTCCACATACATCATCTCCAGCAGAAGCGTCGATATTCACCTAATCACACACACACACACACACACACACACACACACACACACACACACACACACACCTCCACATACATCATCTCCAGCAGAAGCGTCGATATTCACCTTATCACACACACACACACACACACACACACACACACACACACACACACACACACACCTCCACATACATCATCTCCAGCAGAAGCGTCGATATTCACCTCATCACACACACACACACACACACACACACACACACACACACACACACACACACACACACACCTCCACATACATCATCTCCAGCAGAAGCGTCGATATTCACCTTATCACACACACACACACACACACACACACACACACACACACACACACACACCTCCACATACATCATCTCCAGCAGAAGCGTCGATATTCACCTTATCACACACACACACACACACACACACACACACACACACACACACACACACACACACACACCTCCACATACATCATCTCCAGCAGAAGCGTCGATATTCACCTCATCACACACACACACACACACACACACACACACACACACACACACACACACACACCTCCACATACATCATCTCCAGCAGAAGCGTCAATATTCACCTTATCACACACACACACACACACACACACACACACACACACACACCTCCACATACATCATCTCCAGCAGAAGCGTCGATATTCACCTTATCACACACACACACACACACACACACACACACACCTCCACATACATCATCTCCAGCAGAAGCGTCGATATTCACCTCATCACACACACACACACACACACACACACACACACACACACCTCCACATACATCATCTCCAGCAGAAGCGTCGTTATTCACCTCATCACACACACACACACACACACACACACACACACACCTCCACATACATCATCTCCAGCAGAAGCGTCGATATTTACCTCATCACACACACACACACACACACACACACACACACACACACACACACACACACACACACACCTCCACATACATCATCTCCAGCAGAAGCGTCGATATTTACCTCATCACACACACACACACACACACACACACACACACACACACACACACACACACACACACACACACACACACCTCCACATACATCATCTCCAGCAGAAGCGTCGATATTCACCTTATCACACACACACACACACACACACACACACACACACACACACACACACACACACACACACACACCTCCACATACATCATCTCCAGCAGAAGCGTCGATATTCACCTCATCACACACACACACACACACACACACACACCTCCACATACATCATCTCCAGCAGAAGCGTCGATATTCACCTCATCACACACACACACACACACACACACACACACACACACACACACACACACACACACACACACACACACACACACACACACCTCCACATACATCATCTCCAGCAGAAGCGTCGATATTCACCTCATCACACACACACACACACACACACACACACACACACACACACACACACACACACACCTCCACATACATCATCTCCAGCAGAAGCGTCAATATTCACCTTATCACACACACACACACACACACACACACACACACACACACACACCTCCACATACATCATCTCCAGCAGAAGCGTCGATATTCACCTTATCACACACACACACACACACACACACACACACACACACACACACACACACACACCTCCACATACATCATCTCCAGCAGAAGCGTCGATATTCACCTCATCACACACACACACACACACACACACACACACCTCCACATACATCATCTCCAGCAGAAGCGTCGTTATTCACCTCATCACACACACACACACACACACACACACACACACACACACACACACACCTCCACATACATCATCTCCAGCAGAAGCGTCAATATTCACCTTATCACACACACACACACACACACACACACACACACACACACACACACACACACACACACACACCTCCACATACATCATCTCCAGCAGAAGCGTCGATATTCACCTTATCACACACACACACACACACACACACACACACACACACACACACACACCTCCACATACATCATCTCCAGCAGAAGCGTCGATATTCACCTCATCACACACACACACACACACACACACACACACACCTCCACATACATCATCTCCAGCAGAAGCGTCGTTATTCACCTCATCACACACACACACACACACACACACACACACACACACACCTCCACATACATCATCTCCAGCAGAAGCGTCTATATTTACCTCATCACACACACACACACACACACACACACACACACACACACACACACACACACCTCCACATACATCATCTCCAGCAGAAGCGTCAATATTCACCTTA
>NC_139583.1:1542122-1544622 GCF_946808225.1 Silurus aristotelis | reverse complement strand
AGATTAGCAGGGAAACACTTGATAGCTCTGAAACCCCACCATGTCTTATATGTAATATTAATAAAGGTTCATCATATACACCTTTAAGTTTTAACATCATCCTGCACACGAGATCACACACAGGTAACTAAACCATTTGATCCGGATCAATGGAATCGACTCATTCATCCTTAAGAGAAGTTGACTCTTTATTGCATACTGTGTCGAATTACGGAATCGACTCATTTGTATAGAGCTGAAATGTCTATTAAGGTCTTTTGACATCTTTATTTATGAGTTCTGTTTTAAGGTTAATAATGAAACGCAGGTTAAAGTAACGGTACGGAATCGATTCCTGCGTGTCGACTCTTCACTTGGAATAAGGGAGTCAAGAGAACCGAGTGTTTTGAAGATTCGACTCCCCCACGGCCCCTCGAGGTTTACTACGCACGCATAGGGCACGCGCGCAGCTCCGCTTATAAGAAAACCCCGTGCAATAAGGACCTGAAACGGATACCGTCCCGATTCTACTCGGTTCCGATCCGGTGTGTGTGTGTGTGTGTGTGCGCGCGCCTGCCCGTCCTGGTCTTCCGGCGGTGATGTAAAGGGTGAGCCGCGGGGAGAAGCCGCGTACAGAGAAGCGGAGGGACACAGCGGAGAGCAGAGAAGATGGCGGAGGGGGACGTGTCCCCGGTGCTTCCGCGGTGCCGCTCCGGTTCTGACTCGGACGGGGAGCTGTGGCTCAGCCTGGCGCGCGCTAAGACGCGCTCGTATGGGAGCACAGCCAGCGTGACCGCCACGCTCGGGGAGCGCTACGTGGAGCACCGGGTGACGGACGGAGACACGCTGCAGGGCATCGCGCTTAAATACGGGGTCACGGTAAGAGGACCAGGTTTCACCCCTTCACCACCCCCCTCCTTTCATCTACCCCCTTCCACACCCCCTCCTTCCATCGACCCCCGGGTAGGGTATCGCCCCCAAGCGTCACCCCCTCACTGTCAAAACGAAGATGCGTGTGAACGCACAACGCGCTCTGACGTCATCGCTCTTCACATGGATGATGGTAGCGGGATAGTGACTTTATAATATAGAGTAGTGCACTACTGAGAGTGCACTCAGGAGTGCTAAAATCTCACACTAACCCCTGCACTGCAAACCAGGGCTTATAAACCTTTATGGCCTACCCTACATAGTGCACTGATCCAGAGGAATGAATATTGAACACACACACACACACACACACACACACACACACAGAGTGTCCTTGTGCATGTATGGTGCACTATTACATGGACAAGTGGATGTATAGTGCACTACTTTGGAGTCTATTGTATGTATAGTGCACTACTAAGGATCTAGGGGATGTGTAGTGCGCTATTTTGGGGCCTTGTGAATGCATGTCGTACTATTTCTGGAGTGTAGTGGTCGTATAGTGCACTATTCTGGTATCTAGTGGATGTAGAGTGCACTATTTTAGAGTTTAATGGAAGTATAGTGCACTGTTTTGGAGTTAAGTGAATGTATAGTGCACTATTTTAAAGTATAGTGGCTGTAAGGTGCACTATTGCGGGGTATAGTGGATATATAGTGCACTATTTCTGGGACTAGTGAATGTATAGTGCACTGTTTTAAAGTCTAGTGGCTGTGTAGTGCACCATTTAGGAGTTTATTTTATGTATATTGCACTAATTTGGAGTCTAGTCGAAGTTTAGTGCCTACTTAGAATCTAGAGAATGTGTAGTGCACTAGTTGGGGCCAGTGTATGTATAATGAACTATTTCTGGATCTAGTGGATGTATAGTGCACTATTTTGGAGTTTAGTGGAAGTATAGTGCACTATTTTGGAGTTTAGTGGAAGTATAGTGCACTATTTTGGGAACTAGTGAATGTATAGTGCACTATTTTTTAAAGTCTAGTGGATGTATAGTGCACTATTTTAAAGTCTAGTGGATGTATAGTGCACTATTTTGGAGTTTGGTGGATGTATAGTGCACTATTTTGGAGTTTGGTGGATGTATAGTGCACTATTTTGGAGTTTGGTGGATGTATAGTGCACTATTTTGGAGTTTAGTGGATGTATAGTGCACTATTTTGGAGTTTAGTATAAGTATAGTGCACTATTTTGGAGTTTAGTATAAGTATAGTGCACTATTTTGGAGTCTAGTGGCTGTATAGTGCACTAATTTAGAGTCTAGTGGATGTTTAGTGCCTACTTAGAATCTAGGGGATGTGTAGTGCACTAGTTGGGGTCAGGGGATGTATAGTGCTCTTTTTTGGGGACTAGTGACTGAATAGTGCACTATTTTGGGGACTAGTGACTGAATAGTGCACTATTTTGGGGACTAGTGACTGTATAGTGCACTATTTTGGGGACTAGTGACTGTATAGTGCACTATTTTGGGGACTAGTGACTGTATAGTGCACTATTTTAGGGACTATTGACTGTATAGTGCACTATTTTAGGGACTAGTGACTGTATAGTGCACTATTTTAAGGACTAGTGACTGTATAGTGCACTGCC
>NC_139583.1:1532122-1537122 GCF_946808225.1 Silurus aristotelis | reverse complement strand
CGCACACACAGAGACAGACACACAGACACACACTCATACACACACGCACACACACACATACAGACACATATACAGAGATGCACACATACAGACACACACACACACACACACACACATATACAGAGACACGCACACACACACACGCACACACGCGCGCACACACATACAGACACATACAGAGACGCACACACATAGAGACAGACACACAGACACACACTCATACACACACGCACACACACACATACAGACACATATACAGAGATGCACACATACAGACACACACACACACACACACACACATATACAGAGATGCACACATACACACACACACACATATACAGAGACACGCACACACACACACACACACACACACACACATATACAGAGACACGCACACACACACACACACACACACACACACACACGCGCGCACACACATACAGACACATACAGAGACGCACACACGTAGAGACAGACACACAGACACACACTTGCGCGCACACACACACACACACACACACACGCGCAGACTGTAACTGATACCTGGGACAGTGTGATACTGGGAGAAAAACTGTGATAAATTAATAATGAAGACTGGAAAAATACCAAACAGTCTCCATAATGTTCTTTCTTTCTTTCTTTCTTTCTTTCTTTCTTTCGTTCTTTCGTTCTTTCGTTCTTTCTTTCTTTCTTTCTTTCTTTCTTTCTTTCTTTCTTTCTTTCCGTTTCTCTTTTCATGTTTTAAAGTCTGTTTTATTATTTTTGTTATCATGAGTGTTCCAGTGTGTTGATTTGAACAGTATAATATAATATGAAATTAAAGATATGTTGTGTGAATGTTCCTAATTGTCCATGTGGACCTGGATGATTTCCCCCCCCCCAACCCCCCAACCCCCATTCACCTGCTCTTCTACCTGCCCCCTGCTGATTGGGAACAAACCAGATTTTCATTTGCTCTTATTAGATACACAGTGTGTGTGTGTGTGTGTGTGTGTGTGTGTGTGTGTGTGTGTGTGACAGAAAGAGGTCTTCTTGAGCGCCCTCTACTGGTCAGGACCCTCATGTAGAGTCTGTAATCTGTACCAGATTGTTGTGATCATCTGAAGCTCCTGACCCGAGCCTGGCTGTGAAACCTCTGATCTTCTCCTCACTTCTTTACTCTTCTAACATGTTAAAGAAAGACAAAGCAGTACTTTTTTTGCTTTCTTTTTTAAGTTCAAATACTTTTCGAAGCAGGATTTGATATTAACTGAAACTATTTATTATGAGTCTGTAATCACCTTATTAATGTGTGTGTGTGTGTGTGTGTTCGTGTGTGTGTTTATACAGGGATGATGAAGATCAGACCCCTACAGCGTCGGCTTATCAGGAGATCTAACACGCGTCTAATCTCGTTTATCGACAGCTGAGACGATCGTATCCATTCATCCCTCTCTCTGTCCGTCCCTGCATCCATCCATCACTCCATCTTTTAATTTAAAATTTTACTTTTATCAGTTTGTGGACAACAAAACCACGGAACTCGTCACCTTCACTGCCTTTCACTTATTATTACTGCAGTTTACAGTCAGCTGTGTGTGTGTGTGTGTGTGTGTGTGTGTGTGTGTGTGTGTGTGGCGGGGGGGGCATTAAAAGGATGATACACTGATAGTAACACTGAAACAGCTATAAAACGGAACCCAAATTATCATTTTTTTTTAAAGCTGCTGTACAGAACCAAGATGCAATCGACCAATCAGAAGCGAGGAGTTTTCCAGACCCTCTGCTAATACCTGATGTGTGTTTACTATTTGCTTGGTGTGTGTGTGTGTGTGTGTGTGTGTGTGTGTGTGTGTGTGTGTGTGTGTGTGTGTGTGTAATGGCTGACTTTTAAGTCGTTTTATTGAGGTGTGTGTGTGTGTGTGTGTGTGTGTGGATTTGCTGCGATGTGTACCGTGTGCTTTTGGATTGAAAAAAAATCCTAATAAACCTAATCATTGAAACAGCATTAATCTGCATTATTGTGTGTGTGTGTGTGTGTGTGTGTGTGTGTGTGTGTGCGTGTGTGTGTCTATAGATCTTGTATCTTGAGACTCAAACCCACGCTGCCAGTCCCAACACACTGTTAAAGAAATGCAATGTTTTATTTATTCTGGAGGAAAAAACAACAGAAGAAAATCAGGATATTTACAGAGGAAACTCCTCGATGGTGTTGAGCAACTTCCAGAAGCAGAAGAGAGAAAAAGGAACACAAATTGTTTGGAGAGAATAAAAAAATTAAGACGTAGTTCGCTTGTTTAAATCAGACTGAAATCAAAGGAAAGATAAAATGCTAGCAGAGCTAAAACCGACTACTGAATCATCAACGCAAAACCAAACAGAAAAAAAAAAAGTTTTTGTGTAAATTGGCAGTTTGGCGCCCCCTGGTTGTCATCCAGCTAATTGTGTGTCCTCTTTATGCCTGTGTGTATGTACACGACGTTATCAAGGATGACGAAAACTGTTTAGCTAGCGAACAGAGCTAACGTTAAAGACTCAGGTCAATGTAATCGTCGTAATCGTCATGGTGACGTTACATCGGTAAATCAATTATAGAGAAAAAAGACCACGTAAAACAAGATTATTTTTTGCTTACTAGCACTTAGCTAATCTTAGCTAATATTAGATCAGTAGGATTTCTAATACTTCCACAAGCAGAAGAGAGAAAAATTTTGAACAGGAACACAAATCGGTCGGTGAGAAAAACATAGTTCGCTTGTTGAAATCAAACAAAAAAAGTAAAAAATGCTAGCAATGCTAATACCGAGTACCGTATATTTCCTGGTGTATGAATTGTCAATGCAAAACCAAACAGAATTAATTTTTTTATAAAATTAATTTAAAATTAATTTCATTTATTAAAAACTTTAAAAAATGTTTACAATTAATTTTAGTTTATTTTAACCTGGACCTCTTGGTAATTGTCCAGCTTAGCGCTTGTCTTTTTGTGTGTACGCATACACATTTCGAAACAAATAAAAATAATTCTAGCTTATTAGCAGTTGGCTAATGTCAGCTAATATTAGCTTATCTGGACTTCTAATACGTACGATCTTCGAATACCAAAGCTAGCTAGGTGTGTAGCTACTATTAGCATTACAATTTCTGTACGCTTCACTTGAGGTACGTTCATTTATATGCTCTTTGTAAAATTCTAACATGTGACACGTTCTTAATTCTTAAATCAAGATTTTACAGGATTCTACAGTAATTTGTTAGCTATCACGCTAACTATCACAACTGCCCGAGCGTTATCTGTCACAAATAAGTAGCGTTCTACACACCGTATATAGAAGGTATCTCAAGATACCACAAGTGCATTGCTAACGTTAGCATGTTAATCTAGCTAGCTAATCTCAGTGTAATATTTAATTGTGTATCGTTATCGTTTGTATAAATACAACAGCTTTCCGTTAAATAACCAGGAAAATACGGCACGCTGTAATTCCGAGACGTGACAGGACGTAAACACAAGAGGTTTCTGAGAAAAAAGAAAAAACGTGTGAAAGCGTAAAATATCGTACACTTCTGATTATTGTGTCTTACGCGTAGGTGATCCTGACAGGTTTAATCAATCCTCTATTGCTAATTATCCTGCGATTGGTACCGTAACGTATTGCGGTTTTAAAAGATTATAGAATATATACACTGCATGGCCAAAAGTATTGGGACACCCGACTTCCAGCCAGATGTGGTTCTTCTTCAAACTGTTACAATAAAAATATGGAGGCACACAATTATATTGGACATCTTTGGTTGTGGGAGCATGACATTTTTCCTTCATTTGCACTAAAAGACCCAAACCTGTTCCAGCATGATGAGGATAATGCTCTTAAAGCCAGCTCCATGAAGATCTGCTTTACATGGGATGTAGTGGAAGCTGTCCTGCAACTGCAAATAGCTATTGAACACCTTCGAGATGAATGTGAAGACTGACTGCACTCCAGACCTCTTCACCTTCACCTACATCAGTACCTGACTTTACTAACACACTTATAGCTGAATAAATCTCACAACATCTAGTGGAACATCTTCCCAGAAGAGTGGAGCTGGAAATGAGGACTATGTGTGGAATGGGACGTCCAAAAATGAGCACATATCAATCTGATGTTCAGGTGTCCACAAACTTTTGGCCGTATAGTGTATTTTTGAATGGTTAATAAAAAATGTTTAGCGGTTAATTTGGAGAGCTACGCTACGACGGCGTACGTCGGAGAAATCCCGCGAGCTGTTAAATGACGACGAGGCGGAGGAGCTCCACGCCCGCGTCCTACAGGCTTCCGTAGATCCTCTTGATCATGTCGCCTTCGTCCTTCTTCAGGATTCCCTTCTCGAGGTACATGTCCACCTGCTGGTCCATGAAATCCCTCAGCTTCGACAGATCGTAATCTAAAGGAAAACAAATGACAGGAAGTTCCTTATATGGGCGAAAACACCGACATCCTGAAAGGTCACAGCGGCGTGGTGTTCCACACACACACACACACACGCACACACGCTCCTGTTACTGTCCTTGTGAGGACCGTAACCTCTTTTCTGTCATTTATTTATAACTATATTTATTTGTTTATTTATTTTGTTGAATTGATTGTGAAGAGTTTCATCATACAGAGAAAAACATGTTCCTTCACTGTGCATGTGACAATAAACAATAAACCAAACTAACGCCGTGTTCAACCCCAAACTTTACCTCAACAAACGTTTTTGTTTATTTTTTATTACAATTTGTTTATTTTTTTTATCTCAAAACTGCAGTTTTCTTGTGTGGGTGAAGCGAAAAGACCCACACACACACTAATCTGTCCAGTTTTACTATCACTGTGGGGACATCTGTTACTTCTAGACATATAAAGACACACAAGTTGTTGTAAATCACCCACACACTGCTGCTTCACATACACACACATACACACACACGCACACACACCCACACACACACACACACACACACACACACACACACACTCACACACATGCATACA
>NC_139583.1:1524622-1527122 GCF_946808225.1 Silurus aristotelis | reverse complement strand
AGGTGAATGGTGTGTGTTTATCCCTGATGAGCAGCTGTAGTGACTGTGACCAGGAAAAACTCCCTTAGATGTTATGATGAAGAAACCTTGAGAGGAACCAGAATCAAAAGGGAAACCCATCCTCATTTGGGTGACATCAAGAGTTTGATCATAAATCTTTCAACAACGTCTTTATTTTATTCTGGCGTGTTGAAGATGTTGTTGTGTTGATCTTAATGTTGTTGATGCAGTGTTGAGGTGGACAACTTGATTTGTATTTTAGGAAATAAAACCTCACAAGTCAACTGATTTTGGGGTTTGAGTGACACGGTGTTGAGTTTCAGTAACACGGTGTTGAGTTTCGGTGACACGGTGTTGAGGACTGGTGCGTCTTCACACCTACGTGAAATACGAGTCAAATACTCAAATCAAATCAGATCCTCGAGGACTTTTACTCAAGTCATATTGAAATTTTGGACGTTTTGCAGTAAAACATCTCTACTTTAAACTCAAGTAAGATTTTCAGGTTCTCTTTACACCTGAAAAAAATATCAAGGGATAACAAAAGTTGTTTAAATGAAAAGAATATTAAATAATAATTGAAATAATATTATAATAAATTATAGATCTAAATATGAATTCTCTAAACTCGGCTCCTGCTTCATCATGGAAAAGAAAACACGTTTTCTAATAAAAGATATAAAGCTGGGAGCAGCGACGGAAACAAAACAAACAGCTTTTATAAACATCAAACAGCTGCTCTGTGTGTGTGTGTGTGTGTGTGTGTGTGTGTGTGTGTGTGTGTGTGTGTGTGTGTGTGTGTGTGGCTCTGATAAGGGAAGCTTGCTTTTCAAAAACACACAAAAGCATCACAGTCACTATTGTTTCCCCCCCAAAACACACATACAGTCAGCGTTTCTATAGCAACAGCTCATTCACAGGACACACGTGTACAAGTTGACTGACGTGGAGACGTTTCCTGTGGAACGTTTACGAAAGGAAGAAGTCTCCAGTGTCAGAGGTCAAGCAACACTTTCTTTTTCTTCAGATTACAGATCGCGGGAGTTTACACTTCTTCGTGGTTTCTATGGTAACGGGATGTAACAGGGTGCGATATGAACTCGCTCGTTCCACTATGTAACCATAAATGGATAAAAAGTGTCACGTGTCGTTTGTAAGCGGAAATTAATGAAAAAAATTAACTTCAGGTTGGATAAATACACACACACACACACACACACACACACACACACACACACACACACACACACACACACACACACACACACACACACACACTGTGTGTAGCTCCTTACCCAGGTAAGACACGCCCTCCTCAGGGGTGATGGTGCCATATTTCACCATCATCTTCACAAAGTCAATGAGAGTCTTCATGATGGTGATGAGAGTTTCTCTCTCCTCAGCATCTTGTCCTAAAACACACACAAACACACACACACACACACACACACACACACACACACACAAACTGATTAAATAATTTGTATATAATAATATACAGCATATGGCCAAAGGGACAGCTGACATTTCCAGCTAGATGTGGTTCTTCCTCAAACTTTTACCACAAAGCTGTTGTTAGAAACCTTTTCTGGATGAAGGAGCAGGAAATTTTTCCTGCACTTAAACTAGGAGACCCCGAACCTGTTCCAGCATCACAATGCTCCTGAAGCCAGTTCCATTAAGATCTCTTTTCTATGGGTTGGAGTGGAAGATCTCCTGCTATAGAGCTCCAACCCTACTGAATACGATGAATGTGAACACTGACTGCACCCCAGGCCTCCTCATCTTCTCACCTACAGTAGATCAGTTCCTGACTTCACTCACACCCTTGGGGATGAATGAATCTCCACAAAATCTTAGTAGAACATCTTCCCAGAAGAGTGGAGCTTATTATAAGAGGAAATAAAGACTAAATGTGGAATAGGATGTTCAGAAAGAAGCACATACTCATCTTATGGTCAGAACCTTGGTGTATGAATACTGAATAATTTACTGAATACTGAAGTGTGTGATGTCAGTACTGAATACTAAACACACCTGCGTCCAGGCTCTTGAGCAGTCTGTAGAAGTTGGGGAAATATTGCAGGTCCTGCAGTTCATCCTCAGGGTTCACTTCGTTCCTGTCGTTTCCTTCACTCGCCCCGTCCCAGTTTCCATCAACCTCTCTGGTCTCCTCCTCCTGCTCTTCATCAACAGCCTCATAATCCTCGTCTTCATCACCAGCATCACCACCATCGTTTACCTCATCATCCTCATCATCAAACCGACGGCTGGGACGACCGTCTTCATCCTGGAGAGAGACGAAAGTAAAAGTTAAAAAAGCAGAATGGAGAGATAAAGGATGAGAAATCAACACACACATACATACACACACACACACACACACACACACACACACACACACACACACACCATACCCTGTTGTTGTCGTTCAGCTCCAAGATCTCATTGTTCTTGGCGTTCTTGGTAATCAGATCCTGCAGAGCTTCAGCGACTTCAA
>NC_139583.1:1479622-1517122 GCF_946808225.1 Silurus aristotelis | reverse complement strand
CACTCTCAACGAACATCTCAACATCTTCAGCTCTGCTACCTCCAGCTCCACCTCCTGTCTTTTACTCAATGCCACTGTCTCTAATCCATACAACATCTCAGGTCTCACCACAGTCCTATAAACTTTCCCTTTCACTCTCACAGATACTCTTCTATCACAAATCACTCCTGCTATCACTCTTCTCCACCCACTCCACCCTGCCTGCACTCTTTTCTTCACTTCTCTAACACACACTACATTACTTTACACTGTTGACCCCAGGTACCTGAACTCCTCCACCTTCTCCACCTCTTCTCCCTGTAACTGTGATACAAACACAAAAACTCACCTCATAACACACACACACACACACACACACACACACACACACACACACACACACACACACACACACACACACACACACACACACACACACACACACACGGTTTCGGTTTTTCTGGGGATTTGAAATGCAGGTGAATTGTGTGTTTTTGTGCAGGAATAAAAACACAAGAGTACAAAGGATTTATGAAAAAGCTGAACAACTGTTTTGAACTGTTTTGGTGAACTTCCTCAGCAGGTCCAGCTTTTCTTCAAAGTTTTATAAATGTCTCTATAAGTGAATCTGCGACTAAATCGATTTCTTCTCCTCTGCCAGACGCTGTGGAATAAAGACCCCAGATATTTAATCCACATGAGTGTATTTGTGTGTGTGCAGTTTACTGCAGATGTGTTATGATGTAGTGCCGCACTGATCGTCCAATTAAAGGACGTGCAAACGTGGACTTGATTGGACTCCTTCTACAGGGCCTTGTAGTGACCAAATCACCGTCTGATTGGTTACAACTTCAAACAATATGGATTTTAATAATTCATTCCTGCTGGCTTCATGCAAAACACGTGACGAGGGCTGAAATCTGATTGGATAGAAAGTCTAAACAATGCATACGGTGGTGCAGCAGCAGCTGAGAGAAAAGCTATGAAATTAAAATAATAGACTATTGTGAATAATTGAGTACTTATTCATAAATAAAAATATACTAAAGCATTCAGTGCTTCTGACAGAGTTTAGACCAGAAGAGAAGACATTTCTGGCTCTGAAGGTCCTCCAATGACATGTGTGAGTTTAACACACTTTTGTTTACCACGTGTTCTTTTATAGTTTTGGTGTAACTACGTTTGGTTCAGGTGTGCTGGAGTTCTTATTTCTCAGAACCTGTAAACATTTCCTGGGAAGAATCCTGATGGTCTCACGGTGTGCTGGTGCTGCCCCCTGGCGGCTGCACTTAAACATTCCCGGCAGCTTTATTAAAATATTTACAAATATTACTGTTATTTCTTTTTTATGTTTTTGTTATGTTGGTAAATATGACTAAATAATTAACCCGGGATTGAAATTTGTGCTAATTATAAATAATTAAATAAATTATTCTGGTATTTTGTCCATGACCACAGGGAATCTGCATAAACCAACCAATCAAACAAACCCATCAACTAATAACCAACTAATCAAACAACCAAACAAACAAACAAATAAATAAACAATCAACCTATCACATACACATAATCCAACCAAACCAACCAAACTACCAAACCAAACAATAAAATATACAACCAAATCAAACAACCAACCAACCAACCAAACAAACAAACAAACAAAACAATTAAATAAACAAACTAATAACCAATCTACTAACTAACCAACTAACTAAGTGACTAACTAACTAACTAACTAACTAACTAAAATTAGTTAGTTAGTTAGTTAGTTAACAGCTAACTAACAGCTTCACCCGAATTTCTTGTGTATGTTTACACACTAGGCAATAAACCTGATTCTGATTCTGATTCTGAAAATTAATGAATCACTCGTTTCTTTTTAAAAACCTTTAAGTCTACCGGAAGGAATAACCCTGGACCGGAAGTGGCGCCCATTCTAAATGATTAAATGGGTTGTTTTGCTATTTGTTGGTGACCACAGTGAATTTTGCAGTGTACCATTTTGTACAAACTTATTTACTGTGATTTGGGACGAGAAGCTCTTATTTTGACACACACACACACACACACTCTGTCACAGAGAGAGACTGTGTTGGCGGACTTCACACACTCTTCTCTACACACAGTGCAGTGTTGTTTGTGTTTGTGTTTGTGTTTGAGTTGGTTATAAATTATATAAAGTTCTAAAGCAGGTCATGATGTTGATGTTCAGGAGTGTAAACAGGATCCTGTGCAGAATCAAATCAAACCCAGTGCCGCTGTGCTGCAGGTGAGATTACTTTACACACACACACACACACACACACACACACACACACACACACACACACACACACTCCTGTTAGTGTTTTAATTGTGTTTATTACTTTAAGCACTTGTTTTGCACTGAAAGTATAAACACTAACATCATGGGGAAAGTTTATTATAGTCAAGGGTCAA
This sequence comes from Silurus aristotelis, assembly GCF_946808225.1. Taxonomy (NCBI): domain Eukaryota; kingdom Metazoa; phylum Chordata; class Actinopteri; order Siluriformes; family Siluridae; genus Silurus; species Silurus aristotelis. The sequence continues at coordinate 1,514,704 of NC_139583.1, read as the reverse complement.
GGTCACGTGTGCGCCCCCTCGTGACGTCACAACTCTTGATCTCGTCATATTGTCTAAGACCTCAGGACACTGGATTGGAATGACCTGGTGTATTGGGGTATAATAATGTGATGTAAAACAAAATGTCAAATGTGATAGTTTGGGATTATATTTGTGCTATTGTGTGTGTGTTTACGAATAAAACATAAAATTAATAAAAATATTAAATGAGAGAAGAAAAACTAAGAGAAGTAAACCCAGAAATACAGTCTTCACATCATCTCCAAAATCTTTGTATTTGATCTTTTTCACTGATTATGGTTTGTGAATGTTCTGCCTGAGGTTCCTTGATGCTCTACAAGTTCATGTATAGTGTAAGGAGGTAACAGTGTAATGAGGTAACAGTGTAACAGTGTAAGGAGGTAACAGTGTAAGGAGGTAACAGTGTAAGGAGGTAACAGTGTAACAGTGTAAGGAGGTAACAGTGTAAGGAGGTAACAGTGTAAGGAGGTAACAGTGTAAGGAGGTAACAGTGTAACAGTGTAAGGAGGTAACAGTGTAAGGAGGTAACAGTGTAAGGAGGTAACAGTGTAACAGTGTAAGGAGGTAACAGTGTAACAGTGTAAGGAGGTAACAGTGTAAGGAGGTAACAGTGTAAGGAGGTAACAGTGTAACAGTGTAAGGAGGTAACAGTGTAACAGTGTAAGGAGATAACAGTGTAACAGTGTAAGGAGGTAACAGTGTAACAGTGTAAGGAGGTAACAGTGTAACAGTGTAAGGAGGTAACAGTGTAAGGAGGTAACAGTGTAACAGTGTAAGGAGGTAACAGTGTAACAGTGTAAGGAGGTAACAGTGTAAGGAGGTAACAGTGTAACAGTGTAAGGAGGTAACAGTGTAACAGTGTAAGGAGGTAACAGTGTAAGGAGGTAACAGTGTAACAGTGTAACAGTGTAAGGAGGTAACAGTGTAACAGTGTAAGGAGGTAACAGTGTAACAGTGTAAGGAGGTAACAGTGTAACAGTGTAAGGAGGTAACAGTGTAACAGTGTAAGGAGGTAACAGTGTAAGGAGGTAACAGTGTAACAGTGTAAGGAGGTAACAGTGTAACAGTGTAAGGAGGTAACAGTGTAAGGAGGTAACAGTGTAACAGTGTAAGGAGGTAACAGTGTAAGGAGGTAACAGTGTAACAGTGTAAGGAGGTAACAGTGTAAGGAGGTAACAGTGTAAGGAGGTAACAGTGTAACAGTGTAAGGAGGTAACAGTGTAACAGTGTAAGGAGGTAACTGTGTAACAGTGTAAGGAGGTAACAGTGTAATGAGGTAACAGTGTAACAGTGTAAGGAGGTAACAGTGTAAGGAGGTAACAGTGTAACAGTGTAAGGAGGTAACAGTGTAAGGAGGTAACGGTGTAACAGTGTAAGGAGGTAACAGTGTAACAGTGTAAGGAGGTAACAGTGTAAGGAGGTAACAGTGTAAGGAGGTAACAGTGTAACAGTGTAAGGAGGTAACAGTGTAACAGTGTAAGGAGGTAACAGTGTAACAGTGTAAGGAGGTAACAGTGTAAGGAGGTAACAGTGTAAGGAGGTAACAGTGTAACAGTGTAAGGAGGTAACAGTGTAACAGTGTAAGGAGGTAACAGTGTAACAGTGTAAGGAGGTAACAGTATAAGGAGGTAACAGTGTAACAGTGTAAGGAGGTAACAGTGTAAGGAGGTAACAGTGTAAGGAGGTAACAGTGTAACAGTGTAAGGAGGTAACAGTGTAACAGTGTAAGGAGGTAACAGTGTAACAGTGTAAGGAGGTAACAGTGTAAGGAGGTAACAGTGTAACAGTGTAAGGAGGTAACAGTGTAAGGAGGTAACAGTGTAACAGTGTAAGGAGGTAACAGTGTAAGGAGGTAACAGTGTAACAGTGTAAGGAGGTAACAGTGTAAGGAGGTAACAGTGTAACAGTGTAAGGAGGTAACAGTGTAAGGAGGTAACAGTGTAACAGTGTAAGGAGGTAACAGTGTAAGGAGGTAACAGTGTAACAGTGTAAGGAGGTAACAGTGTAAGGAGGTAACAGTGTAACAGTGTAAGGAGGTAACAGTGTAAGGAGGTAACAGTGTAAGGAGGTAACAGTGTAAGGAGGTAACAGTGTAAGGAGGTAACAGTGTAACCGTGTAAGGAGGTAACAGTGTAAGGAGGTAACAGTGTAACCGTGTAAGGAGGTAACAGTGTAACAGTGTAAGGAGGTAACAGTGTAAGGAGGTAACTATTTTCCAGTAAACATTTATTAGAGTTTAAACAGAATGGTACAGAAAACAAAAAATACTGTTCTGCTGGCAGAAATGGCTTGCTGATCTACTCTACTGTATCACTCTTTCTCCAGCAAAACACCATCAAAAACCATGATGCTACCACCCTCATGCTTCACATAGTTCCCAGCAGTTTACACATATCGCTGATCATTTCAGCCAAATAGTTAACCAGAAATCTCTTCTTGCAAAAGGCTGGTGATCACATCTGGCACATCTGTATGCATTCTGTACATACATTGGATCCTGAATGGCATAATTATGGTGTGAGATCTTGTGATGTTTCTGCAAATAAACCACATTTCCCTTTACTCTTTTTTTCCTCAGAATGCAGCACTCGGTGCAGGGTGACACTCCAGCCCCCTTTCGCCCTGAGACCTCCATGGCTAAGACACTGATGGACATCGGGACACGGCAAATTTTCTCTGAGGAACACGACCTGTTCAGGCAGAACGTCCGCAGGTTCTTTAAGGAAGAAGTGATTCCTTACCACACTGAGTGAGTGTAGCGGCTGTGTCCCAAATCACATATCACTGTCACACACTGTCACAAAATTCTAATGTAAATGTGAAATATTTATATTTATAATAATATCCTCTCTGGTGACTAGTGATCATGAATAAGTGATGATTCTTTCCACATTAAAAAAAAAATTATGATATTCTCCCTCTCAATGCTATAAGATAAGGTGGTCCACAGATCCATAGCTTTTTTGCAGACCTGCATCACACTGTTACACTCTTATGTACGCTGTTACATCTTTACACTGCTACATAATTGGTACACATTCTGTTACACACTGTATTAACACTGTTACATGTTTGTGCCATTACATTTTTAGATAAATGTTTTTGATAAATATATAGTTACACATTTCCAGTTAAATTGTTACAAAGTTATAAAAGTGCAGAAATGGTACCTTAATTATGTAATGCAGGACTTCCCTGTGAGAAGTGTTACATTTTAGCATTGCGATATTACAGTGTAACAGTATAAAGAGATAAAAGTGTAAAGAATAACAGTGCAATTGGTTTAACACAGAACATAAGAGTGTAACAGTATAAACATGTAAGGAAGTTACAGTATGAGGAGGTTACAGTGTAACAGTATATAGAGGTTACAGTGTAACAGTATATAGAGGTTACAGTGTAACAGTATAAGGAAGTTACAGTGTAACAGTATAGGGAGGTTACAGTGTAACAGTATAAGGAAGTTACAGTGTAACAGTATAGGGAGGTTACAGTGTAACAGTATAAGGAGGTTACAGTGTAACAGTATAGGGAGGTTACAGTGTAACAGTATAAGGAGGTTACAGTGTAACAGTATAGGGAGGTTACAGTGTAACATTGTAAAAAGGTTTCAATGTTTTATGAAGTTAACAGTACAGTATTATGAGGTAACAGTATAAAGGGGTTACAGGGTGACAGTGTAACAGTATAAGGAGGTAACAGTGTAACAGTATAAGGAGGTTACAGTGTAACAGTATAGGGAGGTTACAGTGTAACAGTATAAGGAGGTTACAGTGTAACAGTATAAGGAGGTTACAGTGTAACAGTATAGGGAGGTTACAGTGTAACATTGTAAAAAGGTTTCAATGTTTTAAGAAGTTAACAATACAGTATTATGACGTAACAGTATAAAGGGGGTACAGGGTGACAGTGTACCAGTATAAGGAGGTTACAGTGTAACAGTATAAGGAGGTTACAGTGTAACAATATAAAATGTAAGTGTAATTAGATTATAGTACAACAGTTTGAAAAGTTAACAATGTAACAATATAAGAAGGTAACAATGTAACAGTATAATGAGTGCACCAGTGTTACAGTGTCTGAGAGAAGCTATAGATCTTTGTTTTTGATCTGAGGAAGCCTCAGATGAAGAGATCTCTTCCGAGAAAGAGATGAGAGTTTGCCAGATTTGTGAAAAAACAACAATCAACTGGGGTATTTGCAATCAAACAATACAAAATGTGTTTGTGTGTGTGTGTGTGTGTGTGTGTGTGTGTGTGTGTGTGTGTGTGTGTGTGTGTGTGTGTATTTACAGGTGGGAGAAGGCTGGCGAGGTCAGTAGGGAGTTGTGGGAGAAGGCAGGGCTGCAGGGGCTGCTTGGTGTTTATACTCCTGCTGAACACGGTGGTGTTGGAGGAGACCTGCTCTCTGCTGCCATCGTGTGGGAGGAGCAGTGAGTTACACTGAGTTCCTGTCTCTTTTACTTTACCTCTCTCTCTCTCTCTCTCTCTCTCTCTCTCTCTCTCTCTCTCTCTCTCTCTCTCTCTCTCTCTCTCGCTCTCTCTCTTTCTCTGTCACTTGGTGGTTCATGAGCAAGTAAGGACGGACCTGATGCTGTGTGTGTGTGTGTGTGTGTGTGTGTGTGTGTGTGTGTGTGTGTGTGTGTGTAGGATGTACTCGAACTGTTCAGGTCCTGGTTTCTCTCTGCATTCAGAGATCGTGATGCCGTACATCAGCCATTACGGCTCTCAGGCTCAGATCGAGCGCTTCCTGCCCCAAATGGCTGCTGGGAAATGCATCGGCGCCATCGCCATGAGTGAGCCGGGGGCGGGAAGGTGAGACCCTGAGATCTCACCCACCCAATGACATCACACACCTGTGCACATATTCATATTACATGTAACTGTGTGTGTGTGTGTGTGTGTGTGTGTGTGTGTGTGTGCAGTGATATTCAGGGAGTGAAGACGTATGCGAGGAGAGACGGCTCTGACTGGATCCTCAATGGAAATAAAGTATATACAGATACTGAAATATGTTTCTGCTTCATTACAAATATAATTTGGATTCATTTATAATAAAGTTAATGTAATGAAACCCCCCCCCCCCACACACACACACCCACCCAGGTGTTTATCAGTAACGGCTGGATGAGTGATCTGGTTATTGTTGTTGCTGTAACGAATCGTGATGTGAAATCAGCAGCTCATGGTCTCAGTCTGTTCCTGGTGGAGAACGGCACCAAGGGCTTCAACAAGGGACGCAAACTGGAGAAGATCGGTCTTAAAGCACAGGTACACCCACACACACACACACACACACACACACACACACACACACACACACACACACACACACACACACACACACACACACACACACACACACGTGTGTGTATATATAATGTTAAAATTAACATGTTAATAACGTGTTAACTCAAATTAATTTTAACTCAACTTTATTATATGAATTGTATTCATTGTTTTATTAACGTGTGAGTTACCATTTGTAACAATAATTTACATAAATAAATATAAAAGAGGCAAAAACAAAACCTTCAACGCAACACACATTTATTTATGATGTTCTTTCTTTACTCAGATATAATAAATAAACTCCACAGTAAACACGTGTTTTACTGATGCGCCAAGTCTCGAATAAAAACACCACAATGCGCACATGCAGCGATTAAAACCGTCCGTGTGGAAACATAGCAAAAGTTCCGTTTGGTGTCCTGATGATTTACGTCATTTAAAACTCCATCATTTCTCTAAAACGTGTAGATGAATATTTAGTCTTCATGCTCCATGTTGAGTTTCACTAATAATAAACACACAGTTTTGATGATCATATTTTCTGCATGTATGTTGTGGAGCTCCAGCTGCTGTAGTGTGTGTGTGTGTGTGTGTGTGTGTGTGTGTGTGTGTGTGTGTGTGTGTGTGTGTGTGTGTGTGTGTGTGTGTGTGTGTGTGTGTGTGTGTGTAGGACACAGCGGAGTTGTTCTTTGAGGATGTACGTCTCCCTGCTGATTCTGTACTCGGAGAACCGAACAAAGGATTTTACTATTTAATGAATGAGCTGCCTCAGGTACGTGCAGCTTCAGTTCTCTCTTTCTTTCTTCTTTCACCACTTTTTTCTATAATATAAATACATACAAGGAGAATACATTTATTCTCTCTTTCTGTCTCTCTCTCTCTCTCTCTCTCTCTCTCTCTCTCTCTCTCTCTCTCTCTCTCTCTCTCCCTCCCTCTCTCCCCCTCTCTCTCTCTCTCTCTCTCTCTCTCGCTCTCGCTCTTTCTCTCTCTCTCTCTCTGTCTGTCTGTCTGTCTGTCTGTCTGTCTGTCTGTCTGTCTGTCTCTCCCTCTCTCTCTCTCTCTCTCTCCCTCTCTCTCTCTCTCTCTCTCTCTCTCTCTCTCTCTCTCTCTCTCTCTCTCTCTCTCTCTGTCTCCCCCTACAGGAGAGGTTGATAATAGCAGTAATGGCTCTGGCGAGTTGTGAGTTTATGTTTGAGGAGACTCGAGGTTATGTGACTCAGAGGAAGGCGTTTGGGAAAACCATCGCTGATCTGCAGGTGCGACTTTTTATAAATAAATAAATAAATACATTATAAAGTTTGGTGTAAAAGTCTGTTATTTTATAATGATAAGATTTTCCTTAATGAGTGAGTCAGTGGTGACTGTGGTGAAGTAAAAACTCCCTGAGACTTCATGAACAGAAAACCTGAAGAGGAACCAGACTCAGATGAGATCCTCCTCATCCTCATCCTCAACCTCAACACTGAATATCTGTTTATTACAGTTCCATCAGTGTTGAGGTTCAGTGATGGACGCTGTTCATGCAAACCGTGGTCCTGAACCTTCTAGCAGACTGTTGATATTAATTACAGTCTCAAAGTTCTTGAGAAACAGATTTTAAAAATGATTTTTTGTTTCTCGAATAATAAACGTCTGTAGAGTCACCTGATGTTCACTAGATATTTTACCCCATTTCTCTGCACCACTGAACTTTACTCACTACCTCTCTCTCTCTCTCTCTCTCTCTCTCTCTCTCTCTGTACAGACAGTGCAGCACAGATTAGCAGAGCTGAAGACAGAGATCTGTGTGGGCAGAGCTTTCATTGACAACTGCCTCCATCTGCACAGTGAGAAGAAGCTGGACTCCAGCACGGCCTCCATGGCCAAATACTGGTCTGTCTCTCTCTCTCTCTCTCTCTCTCTCTCTCTCTCTCTCTCTCTCTCTCTCTCTCTCTCTCCTGTTTATTCACTTTGTGTATTTATCTCTGTATGAGCGAGTTCCATGATGTCATTCTCCTCTTGAAAATATTATGCATTTTCCTCTCTCTCTCTCTCTCTCTCTCTCTCTCTCCTCTCTCTCTCTCTCTCTCTCTCTCTCTCTCTCTCTCTCTCTCTCTCTCTCTCTCTCTCTCTCTCTCTCTCTCTCTCTCTCTCTCTCTCTCTCGGGCAACAGAGTTACAGAATAAAGTGGCCACTCAGTGTCTGCAGCTGCATGGTGGGTGGGGCTACATGTGGGAATATCCAATTGCCAAGTGAGTGAGACACACCAGTGACATTTATAACATTTACTGGTTGTTGTGTATTATTCAACCTGTAACTCCAACCATAACAAGAACCCGGAACTCCAACTCGTAACTCCAACCCTAACAAGAACCAAGAACTCCAACTCGTAACTACATTACCTACATTACATTACCTTAATGATAATTAAACAACTACGCTTAAATAATCAATATAAAATATTATAAAACAGACATTTTTTATAATAATTAAATGATGAATACAAAAATTCAATACGCAAACATTAAAAACAAACACGTGAACGTAGTAATCATTCGCTGAAAACCACAACAGAGAATAAAAGTGTGCTGGTTTACTGCTGCTGTGATTTAGTGTTTGTTCACACCGGTTTAATTGAATCATCACGATGTCCTGAGGGAACTGATTGTGCAACCTGACGCTCGTGAGTCACGACAGAACAGATCCAGTGCGACTTTCCTGAAGTTAAACACAGTTTACACAATAACATTTTATTAAATCGCACCATTTACACATGATGAAGATTATAGAGTTTCTGCTCACCGTGCTGATGTTTCACCTTCATCCCTCACACCAGTGTGTTTTATTTTCACCTGCTCGTGCATCACTGTGGTTCCTCCACCCCACACCAGCGTTTAATATGAAACGTTCTCATGCCTTACCACTTTTGTGACACATTCTTGTCGCACCTTCTGGTCCTCAGAGCCTTCGTGGACTCTCGTGTGCAGCCCATCTACGGAGGAACCAATGAGATCATGAAGGAGCTGATTGCTCGCAGCATCGTCGGACAGAGATAGACCACTGCTGTCGGACCCCAGACACGGAGAGACGCTGGTTCGTGGGCATCGGTTCTAAATAATACGTTCTAATAACGTTTCAAATCAATGAATATTAAAATAAAGTTTCTAATCAATAAATGATGTGAAGATTTAGTCAGAAGAGTAACAGATATAACAACATGATATAAACGTTAGAAATAATTGCACCCATTTTAGACGTGTGTGTGTGTGTGTGTGTGTGTGTGTGTGTGTGTGTGTGTGTGTGTGTGTGTGTGTGTGTGTGTGTGTGTGAAATGGTGCACATGTGGCTAAACTCGTTGGTCTTCATCCCTCATGGTTTTAATTTAGAGGAGTTTTTTTTTCGCATTTCATACTGAATAATCAAATATTCAAATGATCAAAATGGACATTCGGTGCAACCCAGATGAGGAGGGGTTTCTCTTTTGAGTCTGGTTCCTCTTAAGGTTTCTTTCTCATGCCGTCTCAGGGAGTTTTTCCTTCACCACAGTCTCCACCATCTTGTTCATCAGGGACAAACTTACACTTATAAAGAACATTCATTTCTATCAGCACATTATCAGTGTAAAGCTGCTTTGAGATGATGTTCATTGTTAGCGCAATACAAATAAACATGATTTAAATTTCATGGCTCCTCTTTCTTCCTTGTTTCCGTTTTATTTGTGTACAGCTTCAAAACTGGACCAAAAGCAGCTTGTGTCCACTCATGTAGCATTTGGTCATTTCAGCTCTATGGGATACAGAACAAAGTGAAAAAAATGACGTTCCCCAGGACCAGGGTGCTCCATGGAACAAAATAACACAAGATTAAGATCACATTTAGTTCAAACATCACAACATACTGATCATCCATCTCCATCCTCTACATATTTTCAACCACCTACATGTCTTTCCTTACTGCATCCATTAACCTGCTCCATGGTCTTCCTCTCCTCCAGCCTCAGCTTTCTTCAGTGGATGAACTACACAAAACGTGGAGTTGAGTTAAAGTAGAGAAAATGTGACTCCAGTAAAAGTAAAAGTGTCCCTTTAAACTTTTACTTAAATAAAAGTACAAACGTTTTTGCTTTCAAATGTACTTAAGTATCAAAGTAGTGATTTATTATAACTCTAATGTTCCTGTGATCATTTTTATCACAAGATTCTTCACTTAATCACCTCAGTTTATGTGTAAAGACTTGAATGTGACTCTCAGCACACTGATCTATTAATAGAATGATATTAATGACTCAAACACTGATTGATTTCTATTATAATGATCATCATGAATTCCTCTCTAAATGTTCTGCTTGATGTTGAACTGATGCTGAACTGTATGTTGGTGATCAGTAGATGCACCAAGCGTCGATCAGAACATGTGTAAAACAGAGCGTGCGCTCGATCCTGATTGGTGACTCGCTGCGTGTTTCACCAGTTACGTTTTTATCCTCGTTAATAAAAAGAAACGACTGATTTCACTACATGTAGTCGAGTAAAAAGTGAAAGATTTGATTTTGAAATGTAGTGAAGTTACAGTAAAAATCTCCCCGGATAGAAACACTTCAGTAAAGTACAGATACGGATAACAGGAAGTCTCCCTTCTCAAGCTCAAAAGTTTATGGACTAAAAGTTCCTGCTCATAGTTCTGAAAAGTAAAGTCACAAAAACATCTCACTTCATCTCAAACGTCTCCATTATTCCTTCCTACTGCAGGATATTTAAACGTAAACACACCAGGTTACTGATTATATAGAAATAGTTTTACACACCTACCTGATTATGCAGACTCATTTGTGTAGATCTAAAGATGTTCTGGTGAAGCCTGCTGTTACATGATCAAGCAGCGTCCCAGTTTATCAAGTTTTTGGGGAACAAGAACAGGAACATTCTCTTATTCTGATTGGTTTTTATATGGGGTACATCATGTAACATCTAAACTGCACTGTGGCAGAGTAGTGCCTGTGTGTGTGTGTGTGTGTGTGTGTGTGTTTGGGTTGGTGGGTGTGAAAGTGGGAAATTGTTTTATTAGTCTTTTTTGTTAAAAATAAAGTCTAATGTAACATGGCAATAAAAGCCACCTTTGAAGGAATCGCTCTCTTTTTTATAGCTTTTTCAGAATTCTTTTATTTGGTTCTTTCACTCATTGACTCTGATTTCAGTTTCTACATAATAATCCTCAGTGGGTGGAGACGCTGCCAGAGGAAAAGTGCTGAATAACAAACACTGCACATCACATGCTAATGTCATTTCAGCTGTTTGTTAATGTGACTTTCCTTGAATTCATCACACGGAGTCATATTTAAGTGTTTGAGTTTTAGGCAGTGCTCGAATTCAGTCAAGTCTTATGGACAGTTGTTGAGGTGGTGGGTTGCAAAATATCCCCCTCAATTCGAGCACTGATTTTAGGAATTTGAGTGTGTGTGTGTGTGTAAATTAGATCTGATAGCCAGACAGTAATCACACAGAGGTTGCCAGATCCTTGTACTTTATTGACTCTTTATCACTGATAAAAGAGAAAAGAAGTTTAATGTCATTACATTTTAATTTTACTTGGTAGATTTCCACAGCTCTTTCCCGTCGTTATCCACAACCAGGACGCCGTCATTTCTCAGAGTCAGACGGCACATTTTGACGTTGTTGCGGTGTGTGTTGGTGTGCCACAAAGCTTTGTTGCCTGAATACATGACACAGTTGCAGTCTTCTTGCATGATCAGCCTTTTGGCGTTGGACTTGCCAGCAGTGTCCGAGTCCCAAATCGGCTTCCAGCCGTAGACCACAAAGTTCCCGTCCTCCTGAAACCACATGCCAGAGATCAGATTATCTACAGCAGCAACCTAAACAAACTCTCAGGAGACTTCAGGGGGATTTTCTCACCTGAAACACTGCTTTATACTCTTCATTGTTGGATAACAGAAAATCTCCCTTCCTGAGCTCACTGTTCATGGACAAGAAGTTCCTTCTCATAGTTCTGAAAAGGAAAGTTACAGAAAATCCTCACATCTCAATCATTTCTTTTTTTTTTTACAGGAGAAAATGTGCTACTACTTAATGGCTCCACCTTCTGAGAGTGCAGAGTTCCTGTTACATGGTCAAACAACATTTTTATTAGTTTATGTAGTTTTCATTAACAGAAACTGGAACATCCCTTTACTCTGATTGTTTGCAGTTATGAAATGATCAAAATGATATAGAAATCAGACTGTAAAAAAAAATGGCTGGTTTCATATCTCCTTGTGACACGCTGCCACCACCACCATGCTTCACTGTGGCTTATAACCTGGACTACGAGTCTCAATCATTAAACATGTCTCCCCCCCCCCCCCCCCATCGGAGGGTTGTCCCCCTCCCCCCCAAAATAATAATAAAAATCCGCACTCTCTATTGTGAGAAATATTTGTATGTATACCTAAATAATTGTGTAAGTAGAAAAAAAACGCAAAAAATACATTTAGAAACAGTTGAGTTCCCCCTCCCCTTCCTCACAGTGGTTTGACCCACTGCCTGTTTTCCCAGTTCATCCACCCATGGGCGTAAATTTCATTTAACAGTAGGGGGGACAATAATAATAACATTTCTCATGAGCAATTATTGAAGGGGGACACAAATAATAGTCAAATTGTACTGATTGTCCCCACAGTGTCCCCACAGTGAAAAACTTTGCTTTTATAATTTTTTTTTATCAAGTTTTTCTCAGGTTCAATGTCAAGTCAAGTCAAGTCAAGTTTATTTGTATAGCGCTTTTCACAACAGACATTGTCTCAAAGCAGCTTTACAGAAAACAACAGTGAAGGTGAATGGTGTGCGTCAATGACAAAGCAAAACAAGGAATTTAAAAAAAGTTTACATTTTTATTAACAAATTAATTTAGACACTTAAGAACAGAATAGAAATTTATTATAAAAATACAGTGGGGTCAGTTCGGATGTAGCACAGTGCTCATTTAGTAAATTTACAGATAAACAATATGCTAATTGTGTGTTAATGTTAAATTAACATTATACCAATTCATCCCAAATAAGACACTGCATGGGAAACGGCTTTGGTGTGTTAGTGTCAGTGCACTATGCTACAAGCTATTGTAAACAAGCTAACGTTCACTAGATAAGTGATATTTTAATCTCTATTAGAGCAGATTCATGGAAATTGACATCAGCAATCAGCATTTTTGCCGCAACTAATTTATGAAGGAGTCTGCATCAACTAGAGTAAAAAGAATCGCTTTATTTAAAGTGAATAAAATACCCTAGTTAATGGAGTTAAACATTAATTGGGCCGCAGACACACACCTGACTCGTGTGTTCTCTAGTTTCTCCAACAGTACACACATTAAACTGAGACATGCTGCTGAACAAGTGGTCGTCACTGAGCATGCGCATACCTGCCGATTCCGAGCAGCACACACACTGCTGTCTCGAGTCACCAGTACTGGATCAAGAACCGTTTCTTTCGGACACGTCCGACATGCTACTGATACCAGCGAATTGTTGATACTGAGCATGCGCCACCTACCGAGCAGTACGCGTGATGTCTGACATTAATACACACATACACACACACACACACACACTTTTTGGACACTTACATGTCCCCTCCGTCCCCCCGGGATTTACGGCCATTATTCTGCCCTCGTAAAAGAGTTCCCCTTCTTAACTAGGCAGAGAGACAACTCCTTCCACAGGTATGTTGAATCGAAGCATGGATTTATCATGACCACCACTTCAAATATAAGTGGAACAGAGTAAAACTGAAATACAGAAAAAATGATAAAATAAGTTCCTGAAGAATGTTCACTGAAGAAATATAACCGTTCACTTAAGGGATAACTACATATACTTTACACAAAAACGATGCAGACTGAAATCCCTCTAAACATGACATTTATACCGAATAACATCACCAATACCAAATATAAGATGATGATAAAGGTCTTGTAAACACTTAATACTTACAGACAAAGCTTCTTTAAATGATTGCAAGATGATGCAAAGGACTGAAAATAGCTGCTTTAACCGTGTAACAATCAGCATGAATTGAGCAAAACAAAAATGGCTCCTATTAAGGGCAGAGCTTACTTTAAATATATAGAATAGCACCACATAGAGGCTCTAACATTTACTAGACTAAACTACACTGGAAACAGTACACCCATAATCTGACCTTCTCTACACACACGAGTCAGGTTAAAAATTAAACTCATTTCTAATCCTGTCCATTCTCATCACTCCCAACGAACATCTCAACATCTTCAGCTCTGCTACCTCCAGCTCCACCTCCTGTCTTTTACTCAATGCCACTGTCTCTAATCCATACAACATCTCAGGTCTCACCACAGTCCTATAAAATTTTCCTTTCACTCTCACAGATACTCTTCTATCACAAATCACTCCTGTCACTCTTCTCCACCCACTCCACCCTGCCTGCACTCTTTTCTTTACTTCTCTAACACACTCTCCATTACTTTGCACTGTTGACCCCAGGTACCTGAACTCCTCCACCTTCTCCACCTCTTCTTCCTGCAACCGCACCCCTCCACTGCCCCCCCTCTCATTCACACACATGTACTCTGTCTTACTCCTACTGACTTTCATTCTTCTTCTCTCCAGCGCATATCTCCACCTCATACACCTCCCCAAATTCCTCCAAAACAAAGAGAAACACGTGTTCAGAGTTCAGCTCAATAGATTTATAAACAGCTGTTTACTGTATTTTAATTAATTAATCATATCCATATTCATTCTCATATACACTACTGAATCAGTCATTTTCTCAGTTCCAGCTGAACTGTTGAGGTGAATGGTAAGTAACTGAAGTTCTCCCCGGGAATATTTACAAACTTACTGTTAATAAACTTTTTATTTATTTCACAAGACGATATATGACTTTACTAAAGTGTTTTTGATAACTTGGAGCAGTTGACTTTTTTTCAATTAGCTCGTAATTAACTTACAGGTGTTCCACACGTGTGCGGGCGTGATAGATGTATGTGCAATTTGTGTTATTTCTTTTTATTTTTGTGTACTTATTTTGTTTCCTTTTATTTGTATGATTTTTAACAGTTTTGTGACCGGATGAGGTGTAATTACGCAACCTGCATGTCTTTATTTTTACCCTCAGGTATGGTGTATTGTTAATTTTTTTGTTTGTCATCATTTTTATTATTATTGTTAATATTGTTGTGTTTATAAAACCAGAAAATAATTAATAAGAGTTTATAAATGTGACAATTTATTGTTTATGACCGGTCAGTTCCAGCTGAACTGTTGAGGTGAATGTTTTGTGACCGGATGAGCTGTAATTACGCAACCTGCGTGTCTTTTATTTTTACCCTCAGTAAACACAACGCATGGATGAACTCTAAAAATGGTGTGAAAGTGGTCTTTTCTGGGAGGGGTTACATATGCTTCAAATCTTTTTAGTTTTTATCCTGAAAATCAGTGTAATATTTTATGTAGCTCTATGCCTTCTGACAGTAATGTACTTTCCTCTGTCTTTTCTTCTTTTCTTTTGAACATAAGAAGTTTATTTAGGAAGAATAATCATAATATAAATGCATTATATATTTTTCTGTTCTCTATTTATTGCATTTCATATAAAACACAGTTTTCTAGAGAAACTATTAAATGATCAAAATATAATTCAGTTCATTCTGTTAGAATAAAACAGACAGGGAGGCGGAGAGGGGTCCACATCGAGAGGGGTCAGCTGAGGTGGCTCGGGCATCTGTTCCGGATGCCTCCTGGACGCCTTCCTGGGAAGGTGTTCCGGGCGCGTCCCACTGGGAGGAGACCCCGGGGAAGACCTAGGACACGCTGGAGAGACTATGTCTCCCGGCTGGCCTGGGAACGCCTTGGTGTCCCCCCGGAAGAGCTGGAAGAAGTGTCTAGGGAGAGGGAAGTCTGGGCATCTTTGCTTAGACTGCTGCCCCCGCGACCCGGCATCGGATAAGCAGGAGGAGATGGATGGATGGATGGGAGGCGGAGTATCTTTGTTTATTCATTAAGATTAGGAATATAAAATGAGGGAAAATCAGATAGAACTGACATGGAATATTTATTTGCTGAGCTTTTAGTTGCTTCTGGAGGAAGAAATATTATTGTTGTTGTTTACTGATTCAATTATTTGAGATTTTAAACTTACCCAATTTGATAAATTATAAGCATAAAATTTGTTAGATTTAATGTAATTTAAACATAAATCCCTTAAAAAAGAAATTTGATACCCATTCTACAGATTTTCTTAATATAAGATTTTCAGGCTGTTAACTGCTCCACCTCCTCTCTGTATGCTGACTCGTCGTTCTTGCTGATAAGATCCACCACAGTCGTGTCATCGACGAATGTGATGATGTGATTCGAGCTGTGCTACACAGTCGAGAGTCAGCAGAGTGAACAGCAGTGGGCTGAGCACACAGCCCTGAGGGGCCCCAGTGCTTAGTGTGGTGATGCTGGAGATGCTGTTTCCGATCCGGACTGACTGAGGTCTCCCAGTCAGGAAGTCCAGGATCCAGTTACAGAGGGAGGTGTTCAGGTCCAGTAGGCTCAACTTTTTAATCAGGTGCTGAGGAATGATTGTGTTGAATGCCGAGCTGAAGTCTATGAACAGCATTTGTACAAACGTGTCCTTGTTGTTGAGGTGGTTGAGGGCCAGATAAAGGGTCGTGGAGATGGCGTCGTCCCTGGAATGGTTTGGGCGATACGCAAACTGCATGGGGTCTAGTGAGGGTGGACACTGGGTTTTGATGTGCCTCGTGACGAGCCTCTCGAAGCACTATTACGATGGGTGTGAGCACGACGGGACGATAGTCATTGAGGCAGGAGACACGGGGCACAATGGTCGTTGTGCATTCAAAACAATCCTGAAGAGCAGAGGTGGCTCAGAACCGGTTTAGATGCTGGAATTAGCATAAAAGAGATGTGGTCTGAGTAGCCGAGACGGGGGCGGGGCTCCACATGATACGCGCCGGGGATGTTTGTATAAACAAGATCCAGCGTGTTCGCTCCTCTCGTTGCAAAGTCCCCATGCTGACTGAGTTTAGGGAGCACAGTCCTGAGATTCGCATGGTTGAAATCTCCAGCGATAATAAACAATCTATTGGGGTAAGCATTCTGCAGGTTGCTAATAGCGGCAGAGACTTCACACAGTGCCTGCTTAGCATTAGCGCTGGGGGAAATGTACACTCTGAAAATGAAAGCAGTGGTGAATTCCCGTGGTAAATAAAATGGTGTGCATCTTACAGTCACAAACTCCACTAGCGATGTGCAGTAGTGTCAGACAAGCACAGAGTTCTTTCACCATTCCATGTTGATATAAACACACACATGACACCACCACCAGTCACCACACAGAGCTGCGTTTCTTTCTGGTACGGAACATGGCTAGCCCGACTATCTGGATGGCGGCTTCCAGAACTCTGTCGCTGAGTCACGTCTCCGTGAAAACAAAGACGCAGCAGACTCTAAACTCTCTAAATAACAATTTAACTTTACCAAATGAAGAAACTTCAGACATGGATGGGAAGGAGGAAGCTTCCTTAAATTGCAGTCAGTCAGTGCGTTCCACAGAGCTCTCAGAAGGCACGTCCCAACAGCAATCTCACACCCCTTTCTATCAGATTCAGCTATTTACAATGAAACACAAAACATGGTGAAAGTGTTTAAGGGCCTGTTTAAGGATCTTTTTTATTAGTTAAATCATCAAAAGGATTACATAGTATCAGGCGATGTCAGGGATAGAATACACACTAATGCGTAACTTTTCCACCTAGAACAGACCCTAGTGGTCTGTCTGGTTTTGTCTGTTCTTGCCTTTATTTTCTTCGCTGCAGTTGAAAGCCGATGGCCATCTTTTGAGTGCAAACTCAAATATGTACTGAATTTTTTCCAAATTCATTACGCAAATATAGGCTACTAGCTTCAAATGAGGGTTGCTTTCGTGTGAGCACCCCTGCATAACCGGGCCTATTAATAATAAAAAATGAGTCATTTATGTTGAATACAAAAGCCCTGACCCCTTTCTAATAGAAAGACAGAAAGTGTTTTCTGTTTTTACCCCTCAAAAAAAATCAGTACGTTTTCTCTTACCAAGTGGCGGTTTATTACTCTCCATTTCATAGCTGCTTCACATAGCGGCGCCAAACAAGCAGTAAACAATATCACACGTGTGGGGGTTTTTAGATGTGGGGGTGTTTGCATTTTAAAGAGACATGACAACTATTTAAATAAACATGCTTATGTCACATAAACGGTTGTAAATAATTAATTCATGAAATTTACCATATCCTAACTGCTTGAATTTAATCAGATGTGTAATTTTTTTGGGGATCCCCCCAAATCTATTTTTTTACTTGTCATTGGGGGTCCCTGATGCCTTATGGGGGATCCCCCCAGCCCCCCCCCTCAATTCAAGCACTGATAATAGGGAATGAGTGTGTGTGTGTGTGTGTGTGTGTAAATTAGATCTGATAGCCAGACAGTAATCAAACAGAGGTTGCCAGATCCTTGTACTTTATTGACTCTTTATCACTGATAGAAAAGAAGTTTAATGTCATTAAATTTTTATTTTACTTTGTAGATCTTCACAGCTCATCCCCGTCGTTATCCACAACCAGGAAGCCGTCGTTTCTCAGAGTCCGACGGCACATTTTGACATTCGAGTGGTGTGTGTTGGTGTGCCACAAAGCGCATTCGCTCGAATACATGACACAGTTGCAGTGTTCTTGCATGATCAGCCTTTTGGCGTTTTAATTGCCAGCAGTGTTTGAATGCCAAATTGGCTTCCAGCCGTAGACCACAAAGTTCCCGTCCTCCTGAAACCACACGCCAGAGATCAGATTATCTACAGCAGCAACCTAAACAAACTCTTAGGAGATATTAGGCCGATTTTCTAACCTGGAACACTGCTTTATACTCTCCATTGTTGGATAACAGAAAGTCTCCCTTCCTAAGCTCACTGTTCATGGGCAAGAAGTTCCTGCTCATGGTTCTGAGAAGCAAAGTTACAAAAAATCCTCACATCTCGAACGTCTCCATCAATTCTTTCTTATTTGGAGAAAATGCACTACTAATTAATGGCTGCAATTAACTTTCACCAAACACTTCATTTAGCTATCAGGTTCGATACACATTGGCTAATAATTATGTTTAAGTAGTTTCACCAACCTGCACAGTGCTGAATGTGAAAATGTCCTGTGATGGTTGCTTTTCATTATATAGCAAAATACCTCTAGGTTTTAACTTTGTGTTGAACTTTTAGAATTGGATTTTAACCTCTTAGCCCTCAGCGCCGCCCCCGCATAACGAAATCCCAGTGTTCTCAGGTGTTAATGTTTAACAATAGATTAAATAAAAATGGAGAAGAGTAACCATTACTAACTGTACATCATTCTAAAGCTCTAAGCCTCAAGCAGCAATTTCAGATCACTGTTTTTCAGTGGAAAATGTAACGAATGTATTTGCTGAATTTGTGTAAGCAGTACACAACAACAACATAATAAAAAACTGCACTACTTACATTATTATTGTAATAACGAGTCACAAACACATCCACTGCTGCTAATCCCGGTTTATTAGGAAAGATGAGGCTCCACTGAACAACATGCTGTAAAGCATTTCTGCTCCAAACAAACAATAGTGTTGTAATTTAGATGGTTATTCATTTGTTTAAGTAAGATTTGCGAAAAAAGCAGCGATGTGGAAAATATTCTTGGGGGCGGAGTAACATCAGAGACTTTGAGATCTACATGGAGATGCTATTTTACATCTGTAAGTTACAATATATCGTCTCTAGGTTACCAATGTAACCCTAGTTCCTCGAGGGAACGAGACGCTGCGTCGCAACGCTTTGGGAATGCTCCCGCGTTGTCCGTGCTCTAAACCACGCGTAAAATCTGGAAAATAGGCAAGTCATGACATCATCGGCGGGCGATGTTGCGACGATCAGGAGCTACAAAATGGCTGCGCAGTGGTAGCGACGCTGGCTTCCGCACAGAGAGAAGGTAAGTGCCGCACGGATGCAGGGAGTGTGGCACGTGGACGCAGCGTCTCGTTCCCTCTGGGAACTAGGGTTACGTACGTAACCTAGAGATGTTCTCCATTCGGGAACTTTGAGCTGCATCGCAACGCTTTGGAAACGAGATGTCCAATCATGCCTCACTGACCAAACCCTGCCTACAGTGTGAGGGCCTCATCACCTGCACGCAAGACAGAGGAGCCCGGAGTGGCTCTGAGGTCAAGGTCATAAAACCGTGACAGTTCAGTGGGTGGACCAGCCCGCAGCGTTGCAAATGTCCTGGAGTGGGACTCCAGCAGAACAGGCCGTAGAGGCCGTCACACTCTGGGTGTAGTGAGCCCTGACCCCGAGCGAAACGGAAACCAAGATGACACATAAGAAGATAGAATAGCATTCACTACCCGCCTGCTTAGAGGCTGCTTGTTGGCAGGGAATCCCTTCCTATTAGGGCCATAGCAGACAAACAGCTGCTCCGACTTCCTCCACGAACTCATCCTGTGGAGGTAAATGTCCAGTACTTGCACTGTCTCAGACAGAGCCACCAACACAATGGACAAGTCCCAGACAGACAGACAGACAGACAGACAGATAGACAGATAGACAGATAGACAGATAGATAGATAGATAGATAGATAGATAGATAGATAGATAGATACAACTTTATTGTCATTGCATAGTACAGGTACACAGCAACGAAATGCAGTTTGGCATCTACCAGAAGTGCAAAATGTAGCAGTGGTGCAAAAGTGCAGATAAATATCTAGCATATTTACAGCAAGTGGTATATATGAAAGTATATACAGTGAATAAATATAAAGGCTATTTCAGTGCAGAGATGTGTGGACATTCAGAAGTACAGTGAATAAATATAGAGGCGTACAGTAATTAAGAAAAATGTGCAGAAATGAAAGGTTACAAAATCACAAGATTATGGCATTAAGGAGTAGCAAGCTGAATAAACAGTCTACTATATATATATAAAAAAAAAAAAATATATATATATAAATATATACACATACATTATATACACAAATGAATGTGAAATGTTGGGCAGAATGTACAGTAATGATAAAGATACATACAGATATAAAGTGCAGATGTACTGAGGAGTGAAAAAGATATAATATGTAGTATGTACATGTATTGTACAGAGGTTATATACAGTCTTTATTTTGTGTTGTTTTGTAGTTGTTTAGCGGTGTAGTGTTGAGTTCAGTAATGTGATGGTGGATGGAAAAAAGCTGTCCCTGAACCTGCTGGTTCTGGTGCGCAAGTTCCTGTATCTCCTTCGTGATGGAAGGAGGTTAAACAGTTTATGACTGGGATGTGAAGAGTCCTTGATAATGTTGTGAGCTCTGCGCAGACATCTGCTGTGGTGAAGGTGTTCAATGGCAGGTAGTTGGGTGCCAGTGATGCGTTGGGCGGTTTTGACCACCCTTTGCAATGCTTTACGTTCACACACAGTGGAGCCTCCGTACCATACAGTGATGGAGTTGGTCAGGATGCTCTCAATGATGCAGCGGTAGAAACTCGTTAAAATCCCCGGGGACAGATGAGATTTCTTGAGACTTCTCAAGAAGTACAGGCGTTGTTGTGCTTTTTTTTACCAGAGCTGACGTGTTCTGCTGCCAGGACAGATCCTCAGAGATGTGAACTCCCAGGAACTTAAAGCTGGAGACTCGCTCTACCTCGGTTCCATTGATGTTGACTGGTAGATGTCTCCCGCTGTTGGATTTACGGAAGTCCACAATGAGCTCTTTGGTCTTTGTGGCGTTGAGAGTCAGGTTGTTGGTGGCACACCATGCTGCCAGATTACGGATCTCTTCCCTGTAGGCCGATTCGTCGTTGTTTTCGATCTGGCCGACCACAGTGGTGTCATCTGCATACTTGATGAAGATGTTGGAGTTATACAGAGGAGCACAATCGTGGGTGAACAGGGAGTAGAGCAGTGGGCTCAGAACACAGCCCTGCGGTATGCCAGTGTTCAGAATAAGGGTTGAGGATACCTGGTTTCCCAACCTGACAGATTGAGGTCTGTTGGTGAGAAAGTCCAGAATCCATCTGCAAGTGGAGGTGCAGATACCCAGTTCACTGAGCTTAGTGATCAGTACAGTGGGGAGGACTGTATTGAATGCAGAGCTAAAGTCAATGAACAGCATTCTGATGTATGTGTTGCTCTTATCCAGGTGGGTGAGAGCAGAATGAAGAGCTGTGAAAACTGCATCCTCAGTTGACCTGTTCAGGTGATAGGCAAACTGGTATGGGTCCAGTGTAGGTGGTAGGCCCGCAGTGAGGTGATTCAGGACCAGTTTCTCAAAGCACTTCATAGCAATGGGGGTGAGGCATGTTGGTACCGTGGCTTGGGCCAGTGACAGGTTGAAAATGTCAGTAAAAACCTGTGCCAGTTGTCCAGCGCATGCTCTGAGAACACGTCCCGGTATGCCATCCGGGCCAGCTGCCTTGCGTGCATCCACTCTGCTAAACACTAGATAGACGTCCGTTGTTGAGAGTGAAAGTGGGCTGTAAGCAGTAGAAGAGTCCGTGGTTGGTGTAAAATGTCCTGTGCTTTGGTCAAAACGAGCAAAAAAGTGATTAAGGTTGTTCGGTTGGAAGGCACTGCTGGTTGGTTAAGCTGTAGGTTTGTAGTCTGTGATTGACTGGATGCCTTTCCACATGCGTCTGGGGTCAGAGTTGTGGAAGTGCTCTTCTATGTGGAGTTTGAATGTGAGCTTTGCTTTCCTGATGCCCATTTTCAGGTTGGACCTGGCTCTGTTGTAGTCCTCTGCACTGCCAGATTTAAAGGCAGCATCTCTTGCTTTCAACAGGAGACGGACTTCAAAGTTCATCCACGGCTTCTGGTTAGGAAAGCATTTCACGTGTTTGACGGTAGTGACATTGTCAATGCACGTGTTAATATGGTCCAAAACAGATGATGTGTAAGTGTCCATGTCTGTGTGAGAGTCCAGTGTGGCCTGTGAAGTGAACATGTTCCAGTCAGTATCCTGAAACTGTTGTTGTAGAGAAGAAATGGCCCCCTCTGGCCATACCTTTACTGTCCTCAGAGCTGGTTTCACACGTTTGATCAGTGGTGTGTATTTGGGTAGCATGAACAAAGAGAGGTGATCAGACTGACCCAAGTGGGGGAGGGGAATGGCTGTGTATGCCCCAGGTATGTTTGTGTATACCTGGTCCAGTGTTTTGTCCCCTCTGGTAGAGCAGGAGACATTGCGGTGAAATTTTGGTAGAACAGATTTCAGGTTGGAGTGGTTGAAATCTCCAGCAACAATGATGGCTCCTTCCAGATGTGTAGACTGCTGTTTGCTGATAGCTGCATGCAGTTCCTCCTTAGCTAGCTTAGCATTAGCATCCGGCGGAATGTACACTGCAGTCACAACAATGGCTGAGAATTCTCTCGGTAAATAAAAGGGTCTGCACTTAATCATCAAATACTCTAAATGAACAGAGCAATGACTTTCAGTAACAGTAGAGTCCGTGCACCATGAGTTGTTAACATAAATGCACAGACCTCCACCTCTGCGCTCACCAGAGTCCTCTGCCGTCCTGTCCGCCCGATAAACACTGCGACCCCCGAGCTCAATGGTGCTGCTGGGAATGTTGTTGTTGAGCCATGTTTCTGTAAAAATCATGACATTACATTCCTTAATCCATTTGTGTGATGATATCCGGAGCAGCGACTCATCCATTTTATTAGCAAGAGACCGTACATTAGCAAGGAAGACGCTTGGAATCGATGGTTAATGCGGGTTTAGCCTTAGCTTAGCCCTGATGCCGCCTCGCTTTCCCCTCCTTTGTTTACGGTCTCGCCGCCGGCGCTGTGGTCTCGCTGTCGGCCGAGCTGGATCAGCGGTCTGCGGTGTTCGGGCGATTTCCAGAGGGAGTTCAAAGTCCGTTAAAAAGTCCGTATCTGTGAGTGTTGCCGATGTCTAGTAATGCTTCTCGGCTGTATGAGATGTGTGCAAGCCTGTTCTGTGTGAATAAACTTGCTGTTGATGGAGAAATTGCTACTAAATCGCAAAATCTGGAGAGACGCTGGGCCTCGCGTTGTGCACGCGCTGCCATCTTAGTCGAAGGAGCAATATAGGCACTCTGTGTCGCGTCCCAGGCCTCAACCTCCGGGCACCGCGGAGGAAACATGTCAAAAGAGGGGGCATACCCATCGACTGCAATAGTGGATAGGATGGGTCCTGCAGCAAACTGTTCCTGTAAGAACCCCAGAACTGAACAAACCATGCAGATAACTGAGTCTAAGCTGTGGTGCTCACGACTTGAACAGCCACCACCTCGCGGCATATGACCTCCTCGTGGAGTGAGCTCTGTGGAGGATGGTCTCCACTACCTCGACAGAGAGACCAGCTGCTACAAACTGTGCCACAGCCATAGCCTTCACAACTCCGGGCAGAGGAGAATCAGGGCTCCCATGCTCTGAAGCACATCCTGTGGCAGAGCCAAGGCTCGGCCTCTGGGTGTGGCGCTGTGGAGGGGCGGGCACCATAGCAAGAGGTGAACACCTCCCTCGAAGATGTAAGCCGTCAGGATTTACTGTTTGTGTAATTCTAAACAACCGTTCAGTATGGAAAGTTCAGAAGATCGTTGCAGTGTATGTAAGATGCAAACAATCAGCATTTTCTTTGACAGAGCATGACTGTGCACCTGACAACCTGAACTTCAACCAGAGAGAGTTTAAACCAGGGCTAGCTGCAGAGAAGAATAGAAGTCCTAAAAAAACATGAAGATAATAAGTTGCAGTACAAGAAACATGGTCCATGGCCCCGCATT
The DNA here is from genome assembly GCF_946808225.1 of Silurus aristotelis. NCBI lineage: Eukaryota > Metazoa > Chordata > Actinopteri > Siluriformes > Siluridae > Silurus > Silurus aristotelis. The sequence goes on along the minus strand of NC_139583.1, from coordinate 1,490,574 downwards.
GCATAAATGTTTCCAATCTTCCATTATGACAGAGTCACACAGTGTTGTTGAGGAACTTATAGTGGTAGATGAACGTTACCTTTTGTCCTACTGCACTTTTTTAGTTCGCTGTAAAGAGGAACGGCAACCAAAACCCATCTCACTTGTCAAGACTGAGGAAACCCAATGCTAGACACCTCAACTTAAGTATAAAGTGACTGCGGCAGTTCCAGTGCAGCCCATTTTATTTATACAATAACATTTATTACATATACACAATGAATGTCATGGAACGACCTGCCCAGTCACTGCACATTACATCCTCAACATCAAATGTCCATTTATTACTGTTAGATCATTGTTGAGGTTTCAGTAATGTATGCTGCTCATTTACTTCCTTACTGTAAACCAGCAGCCCTAACTACTGAAAACGTTGCTCTGCCACGTAACCGCAGGCATCACCAGAACATCCTCACATCTTCATGAAGTAGTCTGCATCATCAGGCAGGTGGGAAAAACTATTTCTATATAATCACTAACCTGGAGTTATTTCCTACCTGGTGGTTAAATAAAGTGTTTTTAATGTGTTTACAAATCTTTTCTTTACAGTTGGTGATAAAAGTGTCATTTAAGTATCTGGGAACCTTCACGTGGTTACTGTGTGGCTATGACATCTAATATGTATACACACACACACACACACACACACACACACACACACACACACACACACACACACACACACACACACACACACACATATTCCTAAAACACTTGCGAATCATTGTCATGATTTGAAGAAAGTCACACTAATAAACAGCAGAATTAAAAATCAGGGTTTGATGTTTGTTCTTTAGGAGCAGCGTCTCCATAAAATATCCCCCTGAGCCAAAGTAAATGTAATTCATTTCTGTAGTCGCTTTTTTGTGTATCTGTATTTTACTAAAGTGTTTCCTTTTGGGGAGATTTTTACTGTAACTTCACTACATTTCAAAATCAAATATTTACTTTTTGCTTGGTGTATCTACTGATCACCAACATACAGCATCAGTTCAACATCAAGCAGAACATTTAGAGAGGAACAAATGATGAAGAAACTCCAGACTCGAACTCGCCACAACACACATGGGATTATTTTTTTAAATAGTTGAAAAGAAGGTTTTGTGTTCATGATGATTGTAATAGAAATCAATCAGTGTTTGAGTCATTAATATCATTCTATTAATAGATCAGTGTGCTGAGAGTCACATTCGAGGCTTTATACATAAACTGAGGTGATTAAGTGAAGAATCTTGTGATAAAAAAGATAATTGGAACATTATAGTTATAATAAATCACTACTTTGAGACTTAAGTACATTGGAAGGCAAAAACGTTTGTACTTTTGGTGCGTCTCTACTTTTACTCACCAACATGCTTTGTGTACATCATCATTCATCCAACATTACTGAGGATTAATTATGTTGAAAATAAAATCAGAGTAAATGAGTAAAAGAAGCAAATTAAATAGTTCTGAAAAAGTTATAAAAACTTGTATCACCTGCAGATGTCAGTGTGAGAGCGATTCCTTTTTCTTCTCTCTCAAGTTTTGTAGGTTGCTTTATTAGTATGTTACATTTGTACTCCTAACAAAGCTTGAGAAAAGATTTATAAAGCAAACAATCTCTTCCGGCTCTAAAAGAAGTGGTCCGCTGTGGCGCCCCCTAATGGGAGAAGCCGAAAGAAAAAGAGGAAGAGGAAGAAGTAAGTCACTCTTTATAAAGGACCGTCTGCAAATGGCCATGAACGTCTCTTATTAAATGTCACTCAGATCCCTACATCAGCCCATTTGTCCTGCTTCCAACTCTTCGAGCTCTGACTGTTGAAAGATGAGCATTGTTCCTGTCTGACCAGCAGAGGGCAGTGTTCATTAAACATTATCCTCTACCTTTAGTTCTCTCACACACAGGGTGTGCTTTACGATGGTGGGAATGAAGGCAGGTGGTGATCTTTGACCTCCTTTGAGTGTTTGGAGTGAATTTATGTTAGACATCAATGCTGCACTTGATTCTGCTCCTTACACAAGTCCATATCACACTAGCAGCATGCGGTAACATCCGTGTTACGGGAATTTGAGTAACAGGGACACGTGGGTCACGTGTGTTACATCTACAGTTATGTATTTAAATTCTGGAAAAGGTTTTAGTATCAAATCTGCACCGAACTGAAGTGAAATGCCTTAAGAAGTGCACACTTCCTCACTAGGTACACTCACTTCCAGCTGTTTGTTAGTGTACATTACATTACATTACATCTTCTCCCGCTTATCCGAGGCCGGGTCGCGGGGGCAGCAGTCTAAGTAGAGATGCCCAGACTTCCCTCTCCCTAGACACTTCTTCCAACTCTTCCGAGGCGTTCCCAGGCCAGCCGGGAGACATAGTCTCTCCAGCGTGTCCTAGGTCTTCCCCGGGGTCTCCTCCCAGTGGGACGCGCCCGGGACACCTTCCCGGGAAGGCGTCCAGGAGGCATCCCGAACAGATGCCTGATCCACCTCAGCTGACCCCTCTCGATGTGGAGGAGCAGCGGCTCTACCCTGAGCTCCTCCCGAGTGACCGAGCTTCTCACCCTATCTCTAAGGGATCGCCCAGCCACCCTCCGGAGAAAGCTCATTTCGGCCGCCTGTATCCGGGATCTTGTCCTTTCGGTCATCACCCAGAGCTCATGACCATAGGTGAGAGTAGGAACATAGATTGACCGGTAAATCGAGAGTTTTGCCTTGCGGCGAAGCTCTTTCTTCACCACGACAGACCGGTACATCGACCGCATTACTGCAGAAGCTGCACCGATCCATCTGTCAATCTCCCGTTCCACCCTTCCCTCACTCGTGAACAAAACCCCAAGATACTTAAACTTCTCCACTTGCGGCAGGAACTCTCCTCCAACCTGAAGTGGGCAAGCCACCCTTTTCCTACTGAGGACCATGGCCTCGGATTTGGAGGTGCTGATTCTCATCCCAGCCGCTTCACACTCGGCTGCAAACCTTCCCAGTGTGTGCTGAAGGTCCTGGTCTGATGAAGCCAACACGACAACATCATCTGCAAAGAGCCGAGACGAAATCGTGTTGTCACCAAACCGGACACCCTCCGGCCCCTGGCTGCGCCTAGAAATTCTGTCCATAGAAATTATTAACAGAACCGGTGACAAAGGGCAGCCCTGCCGGAGTCCAACATGCACCGGGAACAAGTCTGACTTACTGCCGGCAATGTGAACCAAGCTCCTGCTTCGGTTGTACAGGGACTGGACAGCCCTTAGTAATGGGCCCCGGACCCCATACTCCCGGAGCACCCTCCACGAGTTTTTGCCTCCACAACCACCCGGGCTGCTGTTCGCTTGGCCTGTCCGTCAGCTGCCTCAGGAGTCCCACAAGCCAACCAGGCCCGATAGGACTCCTTCTTCAGCTTGACGGCATCCCATACTTCCGGTTTCCACCACCGGGTTCGGGGATTGCCGCCTCGGCAGGCACCGGAGACCTTACAGCCACAGCTCCGAGCGGCCGCTTCGACAGTGGAGGTGGAGAACATGGTCCACTCGGACTCAATATCTCCGGCCTCCCTCGGGATCCGGTCAAAGCTCCGCCGGAGGTGGGAGTTGAAGATCTCTCTGACAGGAGACTCGGCCAAACGTTCCCAGCAGACCCTCACAAGACTAGAGATAGTCGGGATCACCTCTATGCACGGCTTGGGCTCTGGAACCACACTCTTTGAGAGAGGATGGACTCTTCACCACTCTGGAGTTGCCCATGGTGAAAGGCGGCGGGCTGGGGTGGGTTTGCTTATAGCTCCCCAGCTCAGCCGCCATGTGTTGGAGTTTACCCCGGTGAATGAGAGGGTCGTTTCCCTGCGCCTACGGGTCGGGGATAGGTCTCTCACTGTCGTGTTTGTTAGCGTGACTTTCTTAAATTCATCACAGAGAGTCATATTTAAGCATTTAAGCGTTTTAGGCAGTGCTTGAATTGTGTCATGTCTTATGTGGGGTCCCCAGTTGTTGGGGTGGTGGGTTGGTGGGTTGTGGGGGGGTCTTTTGGTCAGATCAACTATTTACAATGTAACACAAAACATGGTGAAAGTGTTTAAGGGTCTGTTAAAGGACCTAGTGGTCTGTCTGGTTTTGTCTGTTCTTGCCTTACTGTCTTGGTTGCAGTTGACAGCTGATGTCCATGTTTTGAGCCCAAACTCAAACATGTACTGGATTTTTTCCAAATTCTTTCCGCAGATTTAGGCCACTAGCTACAAATGGGGGTTGCTTTTGTCTGAGCACCCCCCCATAACCGGGCCTATTAATAATGAAAAATTACTCTTATGTTGAATACAAAACCCCTGACATGGAGTACATAAATCTAGCAGAAAGACTGAAAGTGAAAATAAACCCTTCAAAAAAGTCAGTAAGTTTTCTCTTCCCAAGTGGCGGTTTATTACTCTCCATTTCATAGCGGCTTCACGTAGCGGCGCCAAACAAGCAGTAAATGATATCACGTGTGTGGCGGTTTTTAGATGTGGGGGTGTTTGCATTTTAAAGAGACATGACAACTATTCAAATACACATGCTTATGTCACATGAACGATTGTAAATAATTCATTCCCAAAACTTACCATTTCTGAACTGAAAATATTTCTGAAAATATTCTTGGGGCAGAGTAACAACAGAGACTTGAAGATCTGCAGGCAGATACTATTATACATCTGTAATTTACAATATACTGTATCTCCTTTTACAGTTTTATATGATAATTCTTAAAAAAAAAATTGTGTGTGTGTGTGTGTGCGTGTGCGTGTGCGTGTGTATTGTTGAGATTGGAATGGCTGCACATTAATATGAATGGACATGACTGTAAAACAAGAGCTTGTCTGCTACCTCGTCATCAATATGAACGCTGAATCAATATCAATATTTTAACATGTAGAACAAAAGTCTTTAATGGTCAGCAGTTCATTAATATGCAGACTGTATGAATCGAGTCTGAATAATCACCTGAGTTTAGAAGGTGTCTCTCAAACAGGCCGAGGGAGAAAAGGATCAGACATAGTCTCAGATAAATGTTTGTAGGAATCTCATTTGTCATGAAAATCTTCATAAAATTTGAAATATAAACTCATGAGACATGTGGCTTTCAACCCAGTGCTGTTCTGGATTTCTGCAGGACTGATTTCATGTATTTATATATGAAATAAAAATAATGTTCAATGCAGAAATTGTATATTATGCATATATATATGTAAACGGTGGCGTTGGAGATGGAGGCATTGGAGAAACAGATTCGCGAGCTGCATGTAAAGCATGACCGGCTGCGAGAGCGGAAAGCAGCGCTGGAAACATCCCGGGCGGACGCGCACTCATCCCAGGTAAACTCCCGGGTTGAACCTAACGCTCCCAGCACATCAACTCCGCGTGCTTCTATGCCCAGGCCCAGCGCACCTACAACTCCGGCACCGGTGCAACATGGACCCTGGATGCGACCGCGGCGGAAGAGACAAGCCAAGCCCCGATCGAGGACGTCTCCACCTCCACCACCGGCCTTCGAGATCTCGACCGAGAACCGCTTCGTCCCCCTCCGCGAGACGGAACGCGACACTGTTATTCTCGGAGATTCCATCGTCCGGCATGTCCGCGCTACCCGAGCTAAAGGTAAGGTGCACACTCGCTGTTTTCCTGGTGCTCGTGTTCTGGATGTCGCTGCGCAGGTACCCGCGATCCTGAACGAGAACTTCGGAGCGGTTGTTCTCCATGCCGGATCAAACGACACCAGGCTGCGGCAAACGGAGATCTTAAAGAGGGACTTCAGGATCCTGGTGGAGACGGTACGCAGCACATCACCCACAACGAGGATCATTGTGTCAGGACCTCTTCCCACTTACCAGCGAGGGGCTGAGAAGTTTAGTAGACTTTTAGCTCTAAATGAATGGTTACAGTCATGGTGTCGAGAACATAAACTTCTCTTTGTTAATAACTGGAACTGTTTCTGGGAGCGTCCTAGGTTCTTCCGCCCTGATGGCCTGCACCCCAGCAGAGTTGGAGCAGCAGTGCTATCAGATAACATCTCTAGGATACTACACACCATCTGACTGGTAAGACATCAAGAAATCTTCAACTATAAGAACACGCATACTACAGACCAAATAGTTACAAGTTCACACACAGCCCAGTTTATAGAAACCGTATCTATTCCTCGTGTAGTAAAACCAAGAATTACATACACAAGATCCAGAAATAATCTTATTGCAGTTAAAACTGAAAAATGCCAGATAAACAAACACAACAAAGTTCTAAAGTTCGGTCTTTTAAACATTAGATCACTTGCACCCAAAGCACTGATTGTAAATGAGATGATCACAGATAATAATCTCGATGCACTCTGTCTCACTGAGACCTGGATTAAACCAGGTGATTATATGGGTCTAAACGAGTCGACACCATCAGGATATGTTTATAAGCATGAGCCCCGTCAGACTGGTCGTGGGGGGGGTGTAGGAACCATTTATAGTGCTTCTCTTAATGTTAGTCAGAGATTAGGATTCAGCTTTAAATCATTTGAAGTGCTCGTTCTTAAAATTGCACTTTCAGAGATGCATAGAAAACTCGCTCTGGTCACCGTGTACAGACCCCCAGGACCCTACGCTGATTTTCTTCATGAGTTTGCTTGTTTTCTCTCAGACCTCCTGATCAGCTTTGATAAAGTGCTGCTTGTAGGAGATTTTAATATTCATGTAGATGATGAAAACGATGCCCTAGGATTATCATTTGTCGATTTACTAAACTCTTTTGGAGTTAAACAAAACGTCACCAGACCAACCCACCGTTTTAACCACACACTAGACTTAATAATATCCCACGGAGCAGACGTCACTGATATAAATATTTTACCTCAGAATGATGACATCACAGACCATTATCTCCTACTGTACACACTACCGGTAGAGCAGATTAACCGTGTTTCACCACGGTATCGACTTGGTAGGACTATTATTCCAAACAATAAGGACAGATTCATAAATAACCTGCCTGATTTATCTCAGTTTCATATTAAACCCATAACTGCTGATCATCTTGATGAGATGGCAAACAACATAGACCTTATCCTCACTAGCACTTTAGACACTGTTGCCCCCATCCGGTTAAAAAAGGTTCGAGAACAAGCACCTGCACCTTGGTATAATAGTCATACGCATGCCCTAAAGAGAACAACACGTAATCTGGAGAGAAAATGGAGGAAAACTAAATTGGAGGTATTTAGAATTGCGTATAAAGACAGTATGCTTAGCTACAGACAGGCGCTAAAAGCTGCTAGAGCTAAACACCTGAGCAAACTCATAGAAAATAACAAAAACAACCCCAGGTTCCTTTTCAGTACAGTCGCTAAATTAACAACAAATCAGGGATCTGAAAAATGTGTTCCATCACAGTTTAGTAGTGAGGACTTTATGAATTTCTTCACTGAAAAAATAGATAACATTAGAAAAACAATTGTGGCAGTTCAACCTCTGACAGCATCTCCCGACACAATCGTACTTACAACCCCACAACTACACTGTTTTACATGTATAGGACAGGAAGAGCTGTATGATGCTATTATGAAAGCTAAATCAACAACATGTCAGTTAGATCCAATTCCCACTAAACTACTGAAGGAAGTGTTATATACAGCTGGTGAGCCTCTTTTAAATATTATTAACTCCTCACTATCGTTAGGTCATGTCCCTAAATCCCTCAAGTTAGCAGTTATTAAGCCTCTCATTAAAAAACCTAATCTGGATCCAAACACGCTATCGAATTACAGACCAATTTCAAATCTCCCATTTATGTCTAAGATTTTAGAAAAGATTGTCGCTGCCCAGTTATGTAACCACTTGCAGGAGAACAATATCTTTGAAGAGTTTCAGTCAGGTTTTAGGCCCTATCATAGCACAGAAACTGCTCTAGTTAAAATCACTAACGACCTGTTTTTAGCTTCAGACCAAGGCTACATCTCCCTATTAGTTTTACTAGATCTTAGTGCTGCGTTCGACACTATAGATCATGATCTTCTCCTCGATCGCTTACAGAATTACATCGGTATTCAGGGACAGGCATTAAGCTGGTTTAAATCCTACCTGTCCAATCGTTACCATTTCGTTGATTTAAATGGAGAGCTATCCAGGATAATGCTAGTAAATTATGGCGTGCCACAAGGGTCAGTTCTGGGACCCCTGCTTTTTACAATATACATGCTTCCATTAGGAAATATTATTAGAAGGCATGGAATTAGCTTCCATTGTTATGCTGATGATACCCAGCTATATATTTAATCCAAACCAGGCGATACAGCTCAATTAGCTCGCATAACTGAGTGTGTTGAAGAAATAAGAGATTGGATGACCCATAACTTTCTGCTATTAAATTCTGATAAAACGGAGATTTTGCTCATCGGCCCAAAAAATAGTACACAGAAGCTCCAGCATCTCAGCCTGCATTTAGACGGTTGTTCTGTAACTACTAGTTCAACGGTAAAAGACCTGGGAGTTATTTTAGACAGCAACTTATCTTTTAAAAATCACATCAATCAAGTTACAAAAACAGCCTTCTTTCACCTTAGAAATATTTCTAAGCTAAGAAATATGTTATCTATATCTGATGCAGAGAAGCTCGTCCATGCGTTTATGACCTCTAGAATAGACTACTGTAATGCATTACTAGGTGGATGTCCTGCATCATTAATAAACAAGCTTCAGTTAGTTCAGAATGCAGCAGCAAGAGTTCTTACTAGGTCAAGAAAATACGATCATATAACCCCAATCTTATCGTCCCTACATTGGCTTCCTATTAAGTTTCGAATAGACTACAAACTACTGCTACTCACTTATAAAGCACTAAATGGTTTGGCTCCCATGTATCTATCCAGTCTCTTAACACGCTACAATCCGTCACGCTCCCTGAGATCTCAAAACTCTGGGCTTCTAGTAGTTCCTAGAATAGCAAAGTCCACTAAAGGCGGTAGAGCATTTTCACATTTAGCTCCTAAACTCTGGAATAGTCTTCCTGACAGTGTTCGGGGTTCAGATACACTCTCCCAGTTTAAGTGCAGATTAAAAACATATCTTTTTAGCAAAGCCTACACATAACACACATCACACACATCACATCATAACCTTGTGCTCCAGAATATATGATTACATGCACATTATCAACTTGTGCTGTTAATATCATGAACAGCAGCTACGCTAATTCCTCTCCACTGCTTCTCTTTCTCTCCCCATCCCGAGGCATCCTGAGGTTTGGCCAGCTCCAGTCACGTCCCACCTCGTGAAGATTATGGACCTATGGATGATCATGGAGAAGTAGATGCCGAGTGTTTAAAGGCCCTGGCATGGAGAAGCTGATGCTGGATCTATGATGATCACAAATTGTTCTGTATTGTTGAAAGATTTATGACCAAACTTTTGATGTCACCCATATGAGGATGGGTTCCCCTTTGAGTCTGGTTCCTCTCAAGGTTTCTTCCTCATATCATCTAAGGGAGTTTTTCCTTGCCACTGTCGCCACGGCTGCTCATCAGGGACAAACGCACACCATTCACCTTCACTGTTGTTTTCTGTAAAGCTGCTTTGAGACAATGTCTGTTGTGAAAAGCGCTATACAAATAAACTTGACTTGACTTGACTTGACTATATCTATGGCACTTCATCATCTATCACTTAATATCTTTTTGAGCAATATTAACTTTAATAATGGACAGTAAAGCTCAAAGTGTCTTCTTTCCAAAGATATCTAAATTGCGTGTGTAGCATGTTCTTATCAGGAACTGTTAACGTTTACTTTTGAGTAGGGCATTTTAGCTGTGAGTCCCAAAATCTGTGCTGAAGGCTAACTGGTTTATAATATTTAATTCATATAGTTTTCATAATCTAATATATTGCTATATGGATTACATGAGAACAGTTCAGTTTTCAGCTCAGGCTTTTCGCTTGTTTTTTTTTTTTTCTTAAACCACACTTACCATCATAAACGAGTCTCATGGAGAATGTGTGAATCAGCAAATAAATTTCCACAACAATTCTCAAAGCTGAAGGATAGAAGGTGTGCACAGTCAAGTCTGGGGTCTGGTCTTCCAAACTCAAATGGAAACCCTTTGGGTGAATTTTAGTGGAATTCACGTAACAGGTACAATCCTGGTTCAACTCCCTGAGATAAAATGAGAAAGTTCTACTAGCAGGACAATGAGGAAATGTTATTAGATGATTATTTGCTTGTTGGGGTGTTGGTAAGACGAGGTGGATTTTCTCTGATCTTTGAATGCTAATTAATGGATATTTAATGATGGTTTATTTATTTAGTGTAATTCTCAACAACCGTTCAGTGTGGGAAGATCAGGAGATCTTTGTAGTGTATGTAAAATGCAAACATTCAGCATTTTTCCAGCATTTTATTTAACAGAGCATGACTGTGCACCTGACAACCTGAACTTCAACCAGAGAGTTAAAACCAGGGCTAGTTACAGAGAAGAAGAGACGTGTGAAGAAAACATGAAAATAATAAGTTGCAGTACAAGAAACATGGTCCATGTCCCCACATTCCATAAATGTTTCCAATCTTTCATTGTGACAGAGTCACACAGTGTTGTTGAGGAACTTATAGTGGTAGATGAACATTACCTTTTGTCCTACTGCGCTTTCTTTTTGTTCGCTGTAAAGAGGAACGACAACTAAAATCCATCTCACTTGTCAAGACACTTGTCAAGACTGAGGAAACCCCATGCTAGACACCTCAACTTAAGTATAAAGTGACTGCGGCAGTTCCAGTGCAGCCCATTTTATTTATACAATAACATTTATTTCATATACACAATGAATGTCATGGAACGACCTGCCCAGTCACTGCACCCTACTCCGATTGAACTGCTCTGGGATGAACTGGATCACACTGTATGATATCTGAAGGAAATGGTCAGACAGAATGATTTAATAA
>NC_139583.1:1472122-1474622 GCF_946808225.1 Silurus aristotelis | reverse complement strand
CCATTACTGGCGTCACATCGCTTTCCAATGAACGTGATTTTCTCAAAACTTCACACAGTTGATGTGATGAAAACAGAAGCTCAATAAACACACACACACACACACACACACACACACACACACACACACACACACACACACACACACACACACACACACACACACATGCAGAGGTTTGGATACAGCTAACATCCTAACATTTTGTCACCATCATGTCTTTCTCTGCAGTAAGAGGAAACCGTGTACCAGAGCAAGCAGAGGAGGAGAAGAACGAGAGAAGAACTTCAGCTGCAACACCATTACAGGAGACGGAGTCCAGAAATTTCGAGGAGAAAGAGGCTGAAGCATGCCATCACCCAGGCAATTGTTCAAGCTGTCACTCAGTTTGAGGAAATAAATGTCGATAAAGAGGTGAAGGAAAAGAGGAAGAAGAAGGATGGAGAGATGAGATGGAATGGAGGGATGGGGGAGAACATCAAAGAGAATGGATGAAGTTCTGCTGTTGAGGAGCGATCTCACAACACACCACCAACATATCGCAATCTACTGATGACTAGCGTGACTTCAACGTCACAAGATTCTGCGCTCTGATTGGTCAGAAGGTATTGAGGAATTCTCGGCAGCTCTGACAGTAGCGCAGGCTCATATTAATGCGTTCATTCCCATACGCTAGCGTTTCCATAGCAACTGAGAAACGAACATGTCTGGAAGGAGTCTCCAGTATACAGTAACAGTAACAGTCAGAGGAAACGCTGTAAACTGGAGCTTTATCCACATATGAGTGGGTTGCGCTTGTTTACGGTTTCTATGGTAACGTAACTACATGAATAAAGAACGGCTATCACTTAAGCGACTGCTTGTTTTTATTGGAATAAAATGTAACAATTTAATGATTCTTTAACTTTCATACTTGTAACTCGGTCACTCTGTATGTTACTATGGCAACATGGGATTGAGAGTCTGGTAAAGATTTTTTTAAGGTTCTACTGATGAGGACACTACTGACGAGCAGAAGAAGTGCTAGCTTAGTGGTTAAGGTTTTGGATCCAAAGGTTATGAATTCGAATTCTAGTCACACCAAGTTGCCACTCCTGGGCCCCTAAGCAAGTCCCCTAACCCCCATAGCTGCTTAGTTGTTTGATTGAGGTTGATGTAAGTTGCTCTAGATGAGGGCATCTAGACATAAATGTAAAGGTCAAGGTTTCTAAGTTCCTAAGAGGGTATTTGAGAAGGTAATAGCAAGCTAATGTGGTCCATGTGGCTTTACTGAAAGATGGTTTTTACTTTTACAGCACAGTGAAATTCTTTCTTTGCATATCCCAGTGATGTTAGGAAGCAGGAAGCCGGGGTCAGAGCATAGGGTCCACCATGATACAGTCCCCCCTGGAGCATGGAGAGTTAAGGGCCTTGCTCAAGGGCCCAAATAGTGGCAGCAGCTTGGTAATACAGGGGCTTGAACCCCTGACTTTCTGTTCACTGAGCTACTACTTTCCATATAAACCTGATGGTTCGATTTTGGCCATTAGCATCTAATACATCTTCTGAATCTGGGTCATTAAACAATCTGGAATTTACTCGGGAGGAATCAAAGCGAAGAAGCAACTTCGGTGTAATGGAGATAAAACGGAGGAGTTTGATTGACAGTCTGGTAGAAAATGGAGGACATAGAGAGAGAAAGGGAAGAAGTCGCTAAAGAATCCCTTCATCCAGGAGTTTGTTTATCCCTTCGCAGATTTTGCTCAGGTAGAGTCTGTACTCGTCTCCGGGGCCGTAGAGCTCGGCCAGGAAGCGGACGTCGGAGAAGTGGTTGAAGACGCGATCGATGCGCGCATGCGAGCGCGATGTCAGGTGGTTCTCCACAATCTCATGGAGTAGATCCCTGCACTCAAGGAGCAGCTGGGACAGGATGCCGCAGTCGAAGGTGAACTCGACCTCGTGGAAGCTCACGGCCGTCATGGCGGCTTGGTTCAGCTTCTTGCGGAAGCGTTCGACCGCCTCGAGCTCGTCGCTGCTGAAGCGCCGGTTGCGGTAGAGCACCCCGAGCTTCAGCGCGATCTTGATGACGTCACGGATGATGCGGTGAGCTTCCTTCTTGCTCTTGGTGAACTCTCTGCTTGCCTTGTACAGCTCATCCAGGATGGAGCTGCTAGTGTCGTCCGTCAGCAGGTTGGCCACCGCCATCGTCGCCATCTTGCTTAGGATCTTCTTCTGTGCCTGCAGGGCCAGGTTCTTTGAGTTGAAGATCTCAGGACCTGAAGGGACAATGGACAAAGTTTAGGATAAAAAAGAGAAAAGAAGATCATCAAGGTTTAATAGTTTATACCATTTTTAAAGGTTCTATTTGAAACACCATTTTGGGTTTCCACACTGTCAGAACTGTCAGATTCCCAGATGAAGAAACCAAACAAACCTCCCAGATACTAGATAGTCTGTTTAAGGGTTATAGATATATGAGGCTTCCACGTTTTATAAAACAAGAGCTCTGTACTTGAGAACTTTC
>NC_139583.1:1447122-1462122 GCF_946808225.1 Silurus aristotelis | reverse complement strand
ACTGTGAGGTGTAGGGTATAAACTGTAGTGTGTAAACTGTGAGGTGTAGGGGGTAAACTGTAGTGTGTAAACTGTAAGTTGTAGGGGGTAAACTGTAATGTGTAAACTGTGAGGTGTAGGGTATAAATTGTAGGTTGTAAACTGTGATGTATATTGTGTAAACTGTAGGGTATAAACTGTAGTGTTTAAACTGTGAGGTGTAGGGTATAAACTGTAGCGTGTAAACTGTGAGGTGTAGGGGGTAAACTGTAGTGTGTAAACTGTGAGGTGTAGGGTAGAAACTGTAGTGTGTAAACTGTGAGGTGTAGGGGGTAAACTGTAGTGTGTAAACTGTGAGTTGTAGGGGGTAAACTGTAATGTGTAAACTGTGAGGTGTAGGGTATAAATTGTAGGTTGTAAACTGTGATGTATATTGTGTAAACTGTAGGGTATAAACTGTAGTGTTTAAACTGTGAGGTGTAGGGTATAAACTGTAGCGTGTAAACTGTGAGGTGTAGGGGGTAAACTGTAGTGTGTAAACTGTGAGGTGTAGGGTATAAACTGTAGTGTGTAAACTGTGAGGTGTAGGGGGTAAACTGTAGTGTGTAAACTGTGAGTTGTAGGGGGTAAACTGTAATGTGTAAACTGTGAGGTGTAGGGGGTAAACTGTAGTGTGTAAACTGTGAGGTGTAGGGGGTAAACTGAAGTGTGTAAACTGTGAGGTGTAGGGGGTAAACCGTAGTGTGTAAACTATGAGGTGTAGGGGGTAAACCGTAGGGTGTAGGGTGTAAACTGTGAGGTGTAGAATGCAAGCTGTAGGGTGTAGGGTACAAGTTGTAGGGTGTAAACTGTGGGGTGTAGGGTATAAAATATTGGGTTTAGGGTGTAAGGTGCAGGATATACGTTTGCTTGGTAACTGTGTAGCACATTGACTGGAAATAAGGATGGTGATGGATGTAGTTAGTGTGTAGCTCTGAAATCTCATCCTACACACAAACAACTTTTACCTCAGAAGTGTTAAAAAAACATCACCAGCTAATTAAACTTCAGTGGAATTAGCCTTATTGAGAGATAACATCCTGGTACCACTCACATACACACATACACACACACAATGCGTGTGTAGATCACAGTCTGATTAAAACCCGATATACAGAGATTGTACACAGAGAGGACGGAGATCTTCACGTTAGGACAGAGACCTAAATCCTTCTAGTCATGAATGATTCGTGCTTTATATAATCACACCTCTATTCCTGGCACTTTCTAGCACTTGAAACGTGTGTATATGTGTTTGTGTGTTTGTGTGTTCCCACACACTCGCAGAACGAGGACAAAACACACTCCAGAGTCATAAAATTATACACCTGAGGAAAAGAGAACTGATCGTTTCAAAATGAAACTAATGAGTTAAAATAGAACATTGCATGTGGATTTAAACACACACACACACACACACACACACACACACACACACACACACACACACACACACACACACACATGTACTGGAACTAAGGATTGTGAATTATAATAATAGATAATAACTGTTCTCACAAATATCACTAAAACGTCTCAGTTATGTTTCAAAAGCAGTCGTACTGAAACTCAGATTAATACGTGTGTAGTTAATGTGCAGCTCTGAAATCTCATCCTACACACTTTTACCTCAGAAGTGTTGAGAAAAGCCTGAGAAAATGTTTATAAAGACTAAACTGATGCCATTATTACATTCTATACATGCTGCCATAGTGTCTGTCGTGTGTGTGTGTGTGTGTGTGTGTGTGTGTGTGTGTGTGTGTGTGTGTGTGTGTGTGTGTGTTGTCTAGTGTATGTGTGTAGTGCTTGTGCATTCGTCACAAAAAAAAAATCATAGATTCAAGACAGATGAGCAACACACAAACACACACACACTCTCTCTCACACACACACACACACACACACACACACACACACACACACACACACACACACACACACACTTTGTAGCTCATCTGTTCTGAATCTCTAATAATAAACTCTTTAATATCACGCTGCTGTGCGCATCTGTGTGTGTGTGTGTGTGTGTGTGTGTGTGTGTGTGTGTGTGTGTGTGTGGGTGAGTGGGTGAGTGTGTGTGTGCTTTCAGGATCTAAGTCAAAGTTGTACTCCCTTTAAATGTTGCATGAGATGCCGTTCTACTCACACACACACACACACACACACACACACACACACACACACACACACACACACACACACACACATAATGGGAGTGTTAGCTTATTCCCATTGGCTAATGAGAGGGGGAAATAACTGTGGTTATACCTCAAAGAGATGGAGGGAGAGAGGAGAAAGAGAGAGAGAGGGTAGTGTGGAGAAATATTTCCATCTCAGCAAAACACACACTCACACACACACACACACACACACACACACACACACACACACACACACACACACACACACACACACACACACACACAGGGCATTTATAGATCATATTGGTGTGAAGAGAAACTAGGAGCACTCTTTTCTCCTAAGTTCTGACTTGTCTTTTCCACACACACACACACACACACACACACACACACACACACACACACACACACACACACACACACACACACACAAGCACTTGGTATATTGTTTCCCAGCTCCGGGGTCTCTGGTTCAAACCCGACCTCTGGTTTTCGTCTATGCATCTTCTTTCCATGTCCATGCAGGTTCTTTCCAACTTCTGCAGTTTCTTCCGAGCAATCAGTAAAATGTAGGTGTGCAGAAAATTATGTGTGTGTGTGTGTGTGTGTGTGTGTGTGTGTGTGTGTGTATATGTGTTTTATACATCATATTCCCACAAGGATATTAATCTTGTTGTGATCATAGATGATGTGCTGAGCATCTGTAGCATCTGAAGAACATGTTCCTGACTGCAGGATCGGATCAACTTCTAATAGAATCTCTGTTAGTCGTCCAGATTGACCACACCTTAGACATTAGCATGAGGAAAGCTAAAGTCTGTTTTTCTTATGAATATCAGGAGCTCCAGTCTGATCTGTTTTGCATCACATACATCCTGTCCTACACTCATCTGCTCAGGATGAGGAAGCAGTCATGTGTGTGATGCTACCATGTGGTGATCAATTTCATCATAATGTCTTGGAGTTCCTCAGGGTTCTGCTGTGTGTTCACTTTTGCTCTCTCTCATTTTCTTTCTCTCGCTCATTCGCTCTCTCTCTCTCTCTCTCTCTCTCTCTCTCTCTCTCTCTCTCTCTCTCTCTCTCTCTCTCTCTCTTCTTCTACATTAAATGCTTCTAATAAACTAGATCTTCAGAAATGTTCATCATCTCAATTGAAGCTCCACCAATTTAATTAACACTGGTTTATTATTAAAAACAGCTTCTTCCTGTGAGATAATGAGAAGGTTCTTCATGACTGAAAGCAGACTCCTCTCCAGTCTGAGCAGGGGAATAAGGGTGAGGCATGAGGAATGGGGAAGTGATGGCAGGAAAAAGATTTTTTTTAAGGTTTCAGTAAGTGTGAAAGTTTCTGTTTGATTCATTTCTGGTGTATTTTAAACATCATTATACATCTGCTATCAAGTGGAAATGGTGCAGTCTGATGTGAGCAGAAAACATGTAATATACTAATACACATCTGTAAAACCCTAACAAATGTGTAATCAACTGTAAAATATTCTACTGTAAATATAATCTACTTGAAAATAATATTGTGTAAAAAAGTCTAGTATAAAATGTACTGTGTAAAATAATCTAATTACCATCAATTACAATATAACTACAGTTTAGCACAAATAACTAGCTATAAAAAACAGACTACTATTAAAAATAATCTAGTGTAAAAAAGAGCTGCAACAACTAATAGATACATTCGATAATAATCAATAATCAAATTAGTTGTCAACAAATGCTGTTATTGATTAGTTGGTCTGCTCAAGTTACGCTTTAGCGTGATGGTAAGATAAAACATTTGCTTGTAAAATGGAGGGGGATTACAGGAGCAGCAAAAAGTGTGTGTCCCAAGTCATCTAAGGTATGAGAGCATTTTATATTAAACACAACAAAGAAGACTGTAACCTTCAAGTTATGCAAAGTGGAGGGTGTGTGGGATGGAAGTACCACAGGGATGCACGAGCACATGAAAAGAAAACACACTGGTGTCATGGATAAAGGCAAAACATCAGCACAGTATTTAAAAAGATTGAAATTGTTGAAACAATTGTTGTATTATATTTTTTACTGATTATTTTAAACATGGTTGTCAACTAGCCATCAATTATTATTATATACAAATGTTGATTTACACAAATTGCTTCACCTTTCATACTCAAATGCTGTTTTTGTTGGTTGTTGTTGTTGTTGGTTTTTTTTACAGAAAACGCAGCATGAGTGACTTTGTTTAAAGGAGAAATTCCCCATGCACTCCTCAACAAACAGCAAATATAAGCTTTAAAATGTTCAAATTAAAAATGGTTAAATGTAATATGTGGCTTTTGCATTTTTTAAAGGACACTTTTATACATAAATACCATAAATTTAGCTTCTTTATTCTTATAATAATCAAAAAACCAATTTTTTTATCCGATTTACAGAGAAAATAATCGTTAATTGCAGCCCTAGTGTAAAACAATCTGTCATTAAATACAAACTACCATGAAAACAATGTGCGGTAATAAAAAGTTTAACATTGAAACAGCAATAAAAATGTAAACTAAAAAAAACAAACAAATGCCAAGACTTATGTAAACTCGACTAAACAAACATGAACTACGAATCCAAACTTCCAACCAAAATCCCAACAACGGAAATTAATATTGACTGAAAAAATTCTAACTGTAAAAAACACTTTAAGGAAACTTATGTTAAATGCTTTGTGTAAATGCAAACAAATAAACAAACAAATAAATGTCAGAAGCCGGGATCTATTCCTGATTGGGATTTTATGTGTCTAGAAGATACAAAGTCAGGAAGCTGAGCATTTCCTGTGCTGCAGGTGTAAATGTTTGGTGTTTACTGTGACAATCAGGGACGATGCGATGTGTAGCTCAGTGATGAGTGTGTGAGTCGTGAAAGTGGGCGGGGCTTTCAGACGAATATTATATTGAATATAAAATCATTTTGCTCGATGCACAAATCAAATTTTTTTAATAACCCACTCAATTGAAACTGAGACACTATAGAAAATATATTACTATTTATTACACTTCACTATTTCTCTACAGACCACTGTGTGTGTGTGTGTGTGTGTGTGTGTGTGTGTGTGTGTGTGTGTGTGTGGTGTGTGTGTGTGTGCATTTCATTTTCACATACTGTTCGTGTGGAATGTGTTTGTTCCAGTTAAACTGTGTGTGTGTGTGTGTGTGTGTGTGTGTGTGTGTGTGTGTGTGTGTGTGTGTGTGTTTGTCTGTGTGTCTATAAATATATTCATAATTCCTCACTAGATTGAAAGACTCTGTCACTTCAAAAACTGGACCATTGCCGGTATTCCTGTGACTACCACACACACACACACACACACACACACACACACACACACACACACACACACACACACACACACACACACACTTATGCACGTGCATGGCACAAATACAGCATATATCAGCCGTCTTGAAAATACATTAAACTATTCTGTAGACGCCTGCAGTTTCCTATTACCTAATGATGGTGTGTGTGTGTGTGTGTGTGTGTGTGTGTGTGTGTGTGTGTGTTTGTGTGTGAGCTGAGTCCTGAATAATTTTCTAAGGATTAGCAACGTCAGTGCTGTCTGTCTGTGTATGTGTGTGTGTATGTGAGAGAGAGAAAATTGTTGTATGTGAAAATATGTGTATGTGTGTGACAGTGTGTGTATGTGTGTGTGCTATCTAGTTGGGTAGCTGTAGCAACTTTGGACACACTCATTAACACAATCATTTTCTACTTCTATACTTCATTGACTGTCTGTCTGTTTAGTTCTCTAAGTTTAGACGCACCTGATATTGACTGTTTATGCACTACTGTGTGTGTGTGTGTGTGTGTGTGTGTGTGTGTGTGTGTGTGTGTGTGTGTGAGAAATATTTAACAAAATGTTATTCATAATTGATGGGGGGAGGAGCGAGGAGGGGTGATGTGAAAGAAAGGGCATTTGAAGGGGTAGGAGGGGGTGTACAGGGGCAGAAAGTCAGAGGAGGCAAACAACACTGGACAATAGGGGCATTCAGGTTAAACAGGTAAAGGAGTGTTTAGAAGTGTAAAAGTGTAAAAGTTAGTCATGAGAATATGGTAAACGAGGGAGACGAGGGGTGAGATGTTGGTAAAACTAAAAGTTAAATTGAAGCCAGTGGGGAGATTGTGAAAGAAAAGAGGCACTTGGAGAATTAATAGTGGCAGAGGAGCTTTAGGGGTGGTGTTAGAGGATGTGGGGGTAAAAGTGACAGAGTGAGTGGAGGTAGAAATGGAATAAAGGCAGATGCAGAAAACTGAATGGTGGAGAGAGGACATGAAAAAAGTGCCAAGCATGAAGAAGAGAAAATCTGTCTTACCTGGAGAAAGCTCTCCTTCACTCAGCTCTCCTGAATCTGAATCCATCTCTCTCTCTCTCTCTCTCTCTCTCTCTCTCTCCCTCTCTCTCTCTCTCTCTCTCTCTTGCTTCTCTTTTTTTTTTTTTTTGTGAAAACTCTCTCTCTTTCCTCTCTGGCTCGATCACGGCAGCTGTCCGTGGTTGGAATAAAACCGACACTGAGAACTCAAACTCTTTAGTGACTCTCTCTCTCTCTCTCTCTCTCTCTCTCTCTCTCTCTCTCGATCTCTCTCTTTCTCTCTCTCTTTCTCTCTCTCTCAGTCTGTCAGTCGGTCTCTTTCACTGCTGCTCTCTATGCCGTCTTTTCTGACTCTCACACCGCTTTTCACTCAGTTTCTGAATCCCTCCCTCTTTCCCTCCCCTTTCCTTTCCCTTTCTCCCTTTCTCCCTTTCTCTCTCTCTCTCTCTCTCTCTCTCTCTCTCTCTCTCTCTCTCTCTCTCTCTCTCTCTCTCTCTCTCTCTCTCTCTCTCTCTCTCTCTCTCTCTCTCTCTCTCTCTCTCTCTCTCTCTCTCTCTCTCTGGCTCAGAGTTCCTGTTGCCTATAAAAACACCAGAAGAGGAACAGCTATGGTCTTTCTAACCCTGTGTGTGTGTGTGTGTGTGTGTGTGTGTGTATGTGTGTGTGTGTGAGAGAGAGATTGTTTGCCTGTCAGTTTCTTTTTAGTTTTGGGATCGTTTATTCTTCCACTGATCAGGTTTTGTAGAATCACAAACACACAACACAATACACATCACTACAAAACTATACACATCACTACACACCTTACACATCACTACACATCACTACACACTACACATCACTATACATCACTATACATTACTATATATCACCACACATCACTACACATTACTACACATCACTACACACTACACATCACTATACATCACTATACATCACTATATATCACTACACACTACACATCACTATACATCTTTATATATCACTACACACTACACACTACACATCACTATATATCACTACACACTACACATCACTATACATCACTATATATCACTAAACACTACACACCACTACACACTATACATCACTACAAACTACACATCACTATACATCACTACACATCACTACACACTACACATCACTATACATCACTATATATCACTACACATTACTACACATCACTACACACTACACATCACTATATATCACTACACACTACATATCACTATACATCTCTATATATCACTACACACTACACACCACTACACACTATACATCACTACAAACTACATATCACTATACATCACTACACATCACTACACATCACTACACACTACACATCACTATATATCACTACACACTACACATCACTATACATCACTATATATCACTACACACTACACACCACTACACACTGCACATCACTACAAACTACACATCACTATACATCACTACACACTACACATCACTATACATCACTATACATTACTATATATCACTACACATCACTACACATCACTACACACTACACATCACTATACATCACTATATATCACTACACACTACACACCACTACACACTTCACATCACTACAAACTACACATCACTATACATCACTACACACTACACATTATTACACATCACTACACATCACTACACAATACACATCACTATACATCACTATATATCACTACACACCACTACACTACACATCACTACAGTCTACACCACTATACATCACTACACACCACTACACTACACACTACACATCACTACAGACTACACATTACTATACATCACTATATATCACTACACACCACTACAAACTACACATCACTACAGACTACACATTACTACACACTACACATCACTACACATTACTACACACTACACACCACATCACATCACTACACACTACACATCACTGTACAACATATGGAATGTTGTAGCTCAGTGGTTAAGGCATTGGGCTCTGGATCAGAAAGTCATAGGTTCAAATCCCAGCACCACTAAGCTGCTACTGCTGGGCCCTTGAGCAAGGCCCTTAATCCTCAACTCAACAGTTGTAAGTCACTCTGTAAAAGGGTGCTGCTAAGTGCCGTAAAATGTAAACAACACTACACAACACTGTACATTATGTGGTAGTGCAGGATGTAATGATGTAAAACTTGTATCTAATGGAGTTCAGAAGTCCTGCAGTCTCCTCCACATCTAGTTCCTTCCATGAACTTCTTCACTGGTCAACCATTCTACAGCACTCCTCTGAAACTCTAAACTCTCTCTCTTAGAACATTTTTTTGGATTAGCATTGAGCATCTGAGGAATGTCTGTCCCTATAAATAGAGAAGGCCCCAGTTGGTCCCCATTCCATGTTCCCAGTTTAAACACATTGCTTCAGAGCTCCATATGTTAACCAGAAAAGCCTTCACTGCTTCACACACTACTGCAGCCTGGCCACCATGAAGCTTATCTATCATTTGGCTGATGTCTTTATATTCCAGCTTTTGTAGCAGCAGCATGGTGGTCCTGAACATCTCTATGTATAAAGATGATTAACAGACCAAAACTTCAGACTTCCACTCCACCAGCACTAAACCTCTTCGCATTCCATTGCTATGTTCATCATGGGTTCTCATGTTCATCTAGAAAGCAAAATGTAACATATGCTACAAGGCGTCAGCAACCAGCCAGAGAAACAAGAAGAACCAGGAAGCAACATGATAGCGCTTAGATCAAATTCTAATGCCAGACTTGATGAAGAAATAACTAAGTTTGTTCCTGACACTCTGGTTGGTAGGACCAGGCTGCTTCATGGATCCTGATGGACTGATGAACATGCTCATTAGAACACTAGGCCATGCCCACTGAGGCACCCACAGTAGCTCTGGACCATGAATTGAACCCCAATTTGAGTCTTTTATCTCTTTTCGATCATGTTTTTTTAATTGTGGACCTGCAACAGACACTCCGCTTTATCATATTTATGGATATGAATGAAACCTATTTTACAGCTCAGTAACCATATGGAGCTTCATCTCCTGTGGAGGAGGAGGAACCTTCTAGAAGTCTGCTGAGTAATCAAGCTGATGTTAAAAGCGAGGAGGACTAAGTAGGCTGAGCTTTGAGGAGATGTATAAAGTCTTGAAGAAAATTGCCATCATATTTAAATTTTGATGCTAATCGAACAACTTAGCGATTTCGCTAGCGTTGTATACGCAACACTAATCTGTAAAGTTTCAACTCTTTCTTTCTTTCTTTCTTTCTTTCTTTCTTTCTTTCTTTCTTTCTTTCTTTCTTTCTTGTCATTTATTTTGTCCTCCTGTCCTCCAGGGTGTGTGTCTGGTTGTCTGTTTGCCTCACAGGAATCACAGCAGGGTCAGTGAGGGAGCAGATGGCTCCATAATCCAGAGGCAGTGTGTGCGTTCGTGTGTGTGTGTGTGTGTGTGTGTGTGTGTGTGTGTGTGTGTGTGTGTGTGTGTGTGTGTGTGTGTGGGGGGTCATCTATTACATCTCAGTATGCAGATGGTCATGATTTTGCCTGATCTCCTCATGATGAGGGCTATTAATGACTCAATCTGCCATGCTAATATGGCTAACAGAACAAAACTGAAGGCAGTACGACTTCACAAGCCAAATCTGAGTGAATCAAATAAATCAGATCAAATGGAAAACATGAGGCCATGGCAAATATATACAATATAAATAAATATATTAATACATATAATTTTACTAACAAATCCTAACCAATTCGGCATTTGGACACTAACTGAGCTGCGGTCCAGACGGAACTGCATGGTGTTGAAGTGTGGAATGGGAGACATGATGGTTCAGTATTCCTTTCACTTTCTGGAACCTTCTCTGCTCCAAAACAACCTCAAACCAATAAACTTCCAGCTCCATGTGTGAGTGTGGGGGTAAAGGGAGTCTGATCACATCTTCTCTCCTGTTCTCCATCTTACACAAGTTCTTCTGGTAGACACAAAAATGTCCCATTTGGACCCCACACAACGTTCACTGTCCAGTTCTGGTGTGTTTTTCACTTTTAGTGAGAAACTAAAGAACCATGCAGGTGTGTCTCAACAACCATCTAAGACTCAGAGTTTCCACATTTTTACAGACACTTTGTACATATTTGATTTGCTAATAGCGATGAATAATTCAGATGATGATATATTGTATATAAAATGATACAAAAATGCATTAATCTTTAATCTGATTTAATCAGGAGCAGACCGAGTGTTTAGCTCACAGAATGAAACACGTGTAATGTTTTTTTCTGTTAATTTATTTTGGTATGAATATTCAATTCTGATGAATATTCAGCTTTTTTTCTTCTGTAACCTTTATAACTGGAATGGTTAGCGTGTGTGCTAACAGAGCTGCACTTCTGCTGTGTGTTTGGGGAGAAAGGCCACTGAACCCGAGGCGAAACTGGACGCACTTTGTGCTGGAGGTCAGTGTTGATGAATTAACACTTATTAACATTCATTACCCTTCATTACCATTCATTAGCACCATCCTCACACACACACACACACACACACACACACACACACACATACACACTGCAAACACCCATACAGCAGCTCAGCACCATCTTACACACTCATGCTGCCGATTTTGTGTGTGTGTGTGTGTGTGTGTGTGTGTGTGTGTGTGTGTGTGTGTGTGTGTGTGTGTGTGTGTGTGTGTGTGTGTGTATGGGGGGGGGTTGGGGGTTTAGAGAGCTTTAATGGAAGGTAATTGCTCCCTGGCTCGATTTTACAAAGACATCAGAGACACACAGAGGGAAAGATTACACCTGATTCAGCATTAAACAATGAGCAGAGTGTGAAAGAAAGAAAGAAAGAAAGAAAGAAAGAAAGAAAGAAAGAAAGAAAGAAAGAAAGAAAGAAAGAAAGAAAGAAAGAAAGAAAGAAAGAAAGAAAGAAAGCCATACTCCAAATGATTTTATGAAAAAAAGAAAGCTCTGGATCTGATCTGGTCAGACTCCTCTCTGACCAGATCAGATCCAGAGCTTTCTTTTTTTCATGAAAAAACCAGAGGGGTCTGACCTGGCAGGAAAGAGTATGCTTTTGTCAGTCTAATCTGGTAGGGAGAAGTCTGAAGTTGCTAGAAAAGATTATCGCTAGCTCATTGAGGAGTCTGATCTGACAGAGAAGATACTGTCTGATATTGTCAGAAAGGAGCATCTTCAGGTCAGAGAGGAGTCTAATGTAATCAAAGCAGAATCAGGAAAAAGCCTATTCTAATCAGAGAGGAGTCTGATCTGACAGAGAGAAGCATGATATTGTCAGAAAGGAGTCTGATCTGGTTAGAGAGAAGTCTGATCTGGTTAGAGAGGGGTCTGATCTAGTTAGAGAGAAGTCTGATCTGGTTAGAGAGAAGTCTGATATGGTCAGAGTGGAGTCTGATCTGGTTGGATAGGAGTCTGATATGGTTAGAGAGGAGTCTGATCTTGTTAGAGATGAGTCTGATATGGTTAGAGAGGAGTCTAATCTTGTTAGAGATGAGTCTGATATGGTTAGAGAGGAGTCTAATCTTGTTAGAGAGGAGTCTGGTCTTTTCAGAGAGGAGTCTGATATGGTCAGTGAGGAGTCTGATCTGGTTAGAGAGGAGTCTAATCTTCACACTCTCCCAGTTTAAGTGCAGAATAAAGACGTATCTTTTTAGCAAATTCTACACATAACATACGTCTCACATCATAACCTTGTGCTCCAGAACATCTGATCACATGCACATTATCAACTTGTGCTGTTAATATCATGAACAGCAGCTACACTAATTCCTCTCCACTGCTTCTCTTTCTCTCCCCATCCCGAGGCTTCCTGAGGCTGCTTCAGCCCCAGTCACTTCCCAACTCATGAAGATTGTGGAGCTTTAAAGAAGTGGATGACTACAAACATCCAGAACCATCCAGAGACGCTCTGACAAGGAGAAGTTGGTGTTGGATCTGTGATGATCTCAGATGTTGAGCTTTTTTATGAGTTGCTCAGTAGCTCCTGGTTCCATAACGTCAAATGACTGTATAAGACTGTAGAAAGGACATCACTCCTAATCACACACTCCAGTGATCATGTTAGTTCTCACTCTCCAGTGTTCTGTAGTGTTTAAAGACTATAATCACACTCTTGATTTCACCCAAATGAGGATGAGGTTCACCTTTTGAGTCTGAATCCTCTCAAGGTTTCTCATAACATCTAAGGGAATTTTTCTTTCACCACAGTGGCCACAGTCTTCATCATCAGGGATAAATACACATCATTCACCTTCAATCTTAAATTCTCTAAAGCTGCTTTGAGACAATGTTCATTGTAAAAAATGCTACAGAAATAATCTTGAACTTGAACTTGAGTCTGATCTGGTCAGAGTGGAGTCTGTTCTGGTCAGAGTGGAGTCTGATCTGGTTAGAGTGGAGTCTGATCTGGTCAGAGTGGAGTCTGACCTGGTTAGAGAGAAGTCTGATCTGGTAAGAGTGGAGTCTGATCTGGTCAGGGTGGAGTCTGATCTGGTTAGAGAGAAGTCTGATCTGGTTAGAGAGAAGTCTGATCTGGTCAGGGTGGAGTCTGATCTGGTTAGAGTGGAGTCTGATCTGGTCAGGGTGGAGTCTGATCTGGTTAGAGAGAAGTCTGATCTGGTTAGAGAGAAGTCTGATGTGGTTAGAGAGAAGTCTGATCTGGTTAGAGTGAAGTCTGATCTGGTCCGGGTGGAGTCTGATCTGGTTAGAGAGAAGTCTGATCTGGTAAGAGTGGAGTCTGATCTGGTCAGGGTGGAGTCTGATCTGGTTAGAGAGAAGTCTGATCTGGTTAGAGAGAAGTCTGATGTAGTTAGAGAGAAGTCTGATCTGGTTAGAGTGGAGTCTGTTCTGGTTAGAAAGAAGTCTGATCTGGTTAGAGAGAAGTCTGATGTGGTTAGAGAGAAGTCTGATCTGGTTAGAGTGGAGTCTGATCTGGTTAGAGAGAAGTCTGATCTGGTTAGAGAGAGGTCTGATCTGGTCAGGGTGGAGTCTGATCTGGTTAGAGAGAAGTCTGATCTGGTCAGAGTGGAGTCTGATCTGGTTAGAGAGAAGTCTGATCTGGTCAGGGTGGAGTTCTGTGGAATCTGTGGAGTTACAGCTCTCTGTATAAAAGTTCTCAAACGGCCTCCTGTTATTGACTTTGATTCACATAGTACATAATGAAAGAGCTCTTAACACACACACACACACACACACACACACACACACACACACACACACACACACACACACACACACACACACACACACACACACACAGGTTGAAACATGAGACAGACTTTAAGGTATTTAAGAGGTTTACTTCAAGAAGTATTGATTAAAAAATAATTAGATTTTCTTTTGCTGCATCATGAGGTATAAATGGGACAGTAGTGTGTGTGTGTGTGTGTGTGTGTGTGTGTGTGTGTGTGTGTGTGTGTGTGTGTGTGTGTGTGTGTTTTTGTGTGTGTGTGCGTCTGCTTTCTATAACTGTGTGATAATGCCCCTCAGACATACAGCAGCTGGATTGAACACACACACACACACACACACACACACACACACACACACACACACACACACACACACACACACACACACAGAAAAACTGTGATTTTCCAAATGGAAAACTCGAACTGGTTTCTGACACACAGCACCTTAAGGAGACAGAAAGCAGCACTGTGTGTTTATATACTGCATATACGCAGAGGAAGAACTATCAGCTCTGAACACACACACACACACACACACACACACACACACACTGCATACCATACTGCACAACTACACAACAACCACACACCACCTAAACACACACATACACACACACACACTGCAAATCATACTGCACAACTACACAACAACCACACACCACCTAAACACACACACACACACACACACACACACACACACACACACGCTGCAAATCATACTGCACAACTACACAACAAACACACACCACCTAAACACGCACACAAACACTCACACACTGCATATCATACTGCACAACTACACAACAACCACACACCACCTAAACACAGACACACACACACACACACACACACACACACACACACACACACACACACACACACACTGCATACCATACTGCACAACTACACAACAACCACACACCACCTAAACACACACATACACACACACACACACTGCAAATCATACTGCACAACTACACAACAACCACACACCACCTAAACACACACACACACACACACACACACACACACACACACACACACACACCACCTAAACACGCACACACACACACGCTGCAAATCATACTGCACAACTACACAACAAGCACACACCACCTAAACACGCACACAAACACACACACACTGCATATCATACTGCACAACTACACAACAACCACACACCACCTAAACACAGACACACACACACACACACACACACACACACACTGCATACCATACTGCACAACTACACAACAACCACACACCACCTAAACACACACATACACACACAC